>NC_053427.1:71630473-71727391 GCF_007990345.1 Gossypium hirsutum
ATCCCTTAATCATATCTTGAGTTCACAACTCGAAATATTTTGTATTTTTCCTGAAATAGACTATTTCCCACCTATGTATTTTTTTCTAGAATTTTGGTCGGGCAATTAGTACAGTTTATTATCAAGTCTCTGTTACAGAGTCGACTACACTGACCTTTCCCATTACGACTTGGATATCTCTCTGCACAGAGCTTCAATACTGATGCCGTTTGTTTCTATGGAAACTAGACTCAGATATGAATCCATACATATATGGTATGACCCCTAATTATCTCTGGTCAATTTATAGTGAATTTCCAAAGTCGGAAACAGGGAATCCAGAAACTGTTCTGGCCCTGTTCCACAAGAACCCGAATATCTCTTACTGTACTGTTCCTATGATTGTTTCGTTACTTCCATATGAAAGTAGATTTATCAAGGTTCGATTACATAATTTATTCACTATTAATTCCACCCTACGAATTCTGGATTTTCCATCCACACCACTGCTGCTATCAGTTCTGTTTTCAAGTAAACCTTACTAATTGGGTTTCATGGACAACAGGGCTGTCATACATAAGCCCACAATGATCATACTTAGCATTCCAGTGCTGATCATTGCTAACATTCCATTCCAACTATAGTTACATCATGAAACATCTATACATCATAAACACAATGGTCTAATGCCATACTCCTTCTACAGCCATTTCGCAGCGTACACTATACATTCATAAAGTACTCGAAAGACAACAATGGGTAGTCCTATACATGCCATATCAAAATCAACCAAAATAGTACCCAAAAGAGCCTTTGATAGTGTGGCGACTCGACTTCAAGATCCGAGTCCGATAGCTGGAGAACCAAAAATCTATAAAACAGAGGAGCAATGTAACGAGTAAGCAATTTATGCTTAGTAAGTTTGAGCAAGGAATTCCAGCATAAACAAAGAATATCACACATTTAGCTAAACGGAATATTTCATAATACGCAATTTATCGATATAAACTTGCTTCACAACATTAACAACCCTTATGTACATACACAATAACTAACTTAGGCCGAAGGCCGGTAGCTCGTTTATCAACTGAGCGAACATTTATTTGTAAGGGCTCGATTAAATTCAACACATACGTAACATATCCCCATATTGGGATGTTTTTCGAGTATTCGCTGGAATTTTACAGCAAGCTCATTCATTACCAAATCACGTACCTTCGGGATTTAACCGGATATAGCTCCTCGTTCAAATGCCTTCGGGACATAGCCCGGTTTTAGTAACTCACACAATGCCTTCGGGACATAACCCGGATTTAACAACTCGCACGAATGCCTTCGGGACTTAACCCGGATTTAACAACTCGCACGAATGCCTTCGGGACTTAACCCGGATTTTATCTCGCACAAAGGCCTTCGGATCTTAGTCCGGATATATTCACTTAGCACAAAGCCTTCGGGACTTAGCCCGGACAGCATTCAATTAATCATGCACATCTAACAATAATTCATGGCACATTCATATTTCATTTTCATTTGCGAAACTCAACACAAGGCACATATCATCCTTGCACATTCGGCTCAATAGCCTCACATAGAGCATGATTTAATCACATCGTAATTTAAGCTCTCTTACTCAAGAACTTACCTCGGGTGTTGTCGAACGATTCCGCTAGCTATTCAACCACTTTTTCCTTCCCTTTATCGGTTTATTTCCCCTTTGCTCTTGAGCTTAATCAAACAAATAAATTGATTTCATCATTTAGGCATCAAAAGATGAACACAAGGCACTTAGCCCATATTTATACATTAGACATTAAAGTCTCATACATGCAAAAATCATGCATCAACACAACATATTAGCTAATTTCTTTCCCCTTGGCCGAATATGCATGTCCATTTTTGGGGTCGATTTCAACACTTAATACACACATATACACACTAGTAAAGCATCCTCCCCCTTTTCATCAATTTAACACATGCATTGCTCATTAACATGCAAAGTTACATTCGGCCTTAGCACACATCTTGCTAGCCGATTCTTCTCCATTTAACAACCAATGCACATATGTGCTCACACAAAATGCTAAAAAGGAGGTTCAAGAATCATCAAGCCATCATCACATGCATCATTAACAAGCTTCATATTTTGCATGCAATGGCATTAACACAACCTCCACCTAGGCCGAATCTTAACTCATCCTCATGCCTCATCACCACAACATCAAACATCAACCAAGAATGATGCATCCATGGTCAAGTGCCATTTCCATCACATAGCAAGATTTAGACCATGGGTTAGGTAGAACTCAAGCTAACAACTAAAACATGCATGCCTCTCATGGAACATCATCAAACATACCTTAGCCTAGCTACATGCATGGCCGAATCTCTTCACCTTTCTTCTTCTTTCCTCCTTAAAATTTTGGCCAAGGATGAACCAAAGGATGAGAAATTTTTCTTTGTTTTTCTTTCTAGTTTTGGCAAGCATGAAGATGAGAAAAGGATGAACAAATTCCCCCTTTCTCTTCTTTAGCTCACGGCAATGGGGGGGGACAAACACTACACACACATTTTTTTTTTTCTTTTGTTTTCCATTTCTTTATTACCCATACTCCTTATTTTATTCTTCCATTAACAAAACATGTTTCATGACATGTTTTGCCCATCATTCCTTGTCATGGCCGGCCACTACTCATTAGGGGGGGAAATTTGACATGCAAGTCCCCCCCTTTGTCCACATGCACTAATAGGTCCTCACACATTGACCTATCACATTTTTGAATTTTCTCACATAAGTCCTATTGACTAAATTCACATGCAATCAACCAAATCGAAGCTTGAAATTTTCACACATTCATAATTACATATTCTACACAATAAGTATCACATTCAAACATTTCGGTGACTCGGTTTAGCGGTCCCGAAACCACTTCCCGACTAGGGTCAACTTTGGGCTGTCACAACTCTCCCCCACTTAAGAAATTTTCGTCCCCGAAAATCTTACCGGTAAATAGGTTTGGGTATCGTTCTTTCATCGAGCTCTCGGTCTCCCAAGTAGCTTCCTCGATCCCGTGTTTGAGCCATAACACCTTTACTAGCGGAACTCTTTTGTTTCTCAACTCCTTCACTTCACGAGCTAGGATACGCATCGGTTCTTCTTCAGAGCTCATGTCGACTTGAATTTCAACCTCCGATGGGCTAATTATGTGCGATGGATCAGATCGATAGCGTCGAAGCATCGAAACATGAAAGACGTCATGAATCTTTTCAAGCTCCGGGGGCAAAATCAATCTATACGCAACCGGACCAACTCGTTCGGAGATTTTGTACGGCCCAATGAATCTTGGGCTCAACTTGCCCTTACGGCCGAACCTGAGTATCTTTTTCCAAGGTGAAACCTTAAGGAACACTTTGTCTCCCACCTGATACTCGATGTCTTTTCGTTTCAAATCTGCGTACGATTTCTGACGATCCGTGGCTACCTTCAGACTTTCACGGATTACCTTTACTTTCTGTTCAGCATCTCTAATCAAATCAACTCCGAAAATTTTGCTTTCACCGAGCTCGGTCCAAAACAATGGTGTACGGCATTTACGACCGTACAAAGCCTCGTAAGGTGCCATCTTAATACTTGATTGAAAACTATTGTTGTAAGCGAATTCAATCAAAGGTAAATACCGTTCCCATGAACTACTGAACTCGAGGATGCAACATCTCAACATATCCTCAAGTATCTGAATTATCCGCTCGGATTGACCATCGGTTTGGGGGTGAAAAGCAGTGCTAAAATGCAGCTTGGTACCCAGAGCTTCTTGCAATTTCTTCCAAAATCGTGAGGTGAATCTCGGATCTCTATCCGACACGATAGAAACAGGTACCCCGTGTAATCTCACAATTTGATAAACGTACAATTCAGCTAGTTTCTCCAATGAAAAATCCGTACGTACGGGGATGAAATGAGCCGACTTAGTCAGTCTATCAACAATAACCCATATCGCATCCTTCTTACTTGCTGACAAGGGCAGTCCGGACACAAAGTCCATTGTGACTCGATCCCATTTCCACTCGGGTATCATGATCGGCTGGAGTAATCCTGAAGGCACTTGATGTTCCGCTTTCACTTGTTGACATATCAAACATCTCGAAACAAAGTCGGAGATGTCCCGTTTCATACCATGCCACCAAAATTGACGTTTCAAATCGTTGTACATTTTCGTACTCCCCGGGTGAATTGACATTCGGCTACAATGGGCTTCGTTCAGAATCATCGAAATGAGTTCCGAATTCCTTGGAACACACAACCGATTTCTGAACCTCAAACAATCATCATCATCAATTTGAAACTCCGATTCCTCGTTCGGAAAACACTTAGCCCGTTTTGCAACCAATTCATCATTGACTTTCTGAGCTTCACGAATTTGGTGAGTCAATAATGGTTTAGCTTTTAATTCAGCTACTAACACACTGTCTGGTAGGACAGACAAATGCACGTTCATCGCTCGTAAAGCAAACAATGACTTCCGGCTTAAGGCGTCCGCAACCACGTTAGCCTTTCCCGGGTGATAATCAATGACAAGCTCGTAATCTTTCAACAACTCAAGCCAACGTCTTTGTCGCAGATTCAAGTCTCGTTGAGTCATCAAATATTTGAGACTTTTGTGATCCGAAAATACATGGCACTTCTCACCAAACAGATAATGTCGCCATATTTTTAAAGCAAACACGATGGCAGCTAGTTCGAGATCATGGGTCGGATAATTTCTCTCGTGTGACTTCAATTGTCTCGACGCATAGGCCACAACTCGACCGTCTTGCATCAATACGCAACCCAACCCAAGTAGGGATGCGTCACTATAAATGACAAACTCTTTACCCGATTCGGGTTGCACTAAAATTGGAGCTTCAGTCAAGTGAGTTTTCAGTTGATCAAAACTTTTCTGACACTTCTCCGTCCATTCGAACTTAACGTCCTTTTGAAGTAGCTTCGTCATTGGTGTGGCTATGATCGAGAAACCTTTCACAAATCGTCGGTAATAACCGGCGAGCCCCAAAAAGCTCCGAACTTCAGTAATATTTCTCGGAGGTTTCCAGTCAAGTATGGCTGAAATTTTGTTCGGGTCAACTCGAATACCCGACGCGGATACCACATGACCCAAGAAGCTAACCTCTCTTAACCAGAACTCACACTTACTGAACTTAGCATATAACTGCTTATCCCGCAAAATTTGCAGCACTAGCCTCAGATGCTCAGCATGTTCGGTCTCGTCTCTTGAATAGACCAAAATGTCATCAATGAACACCACTACGAACCGATCCAAATATGGTCTGAAGATCCGATTCATCAAATCCATAAATACTGCAGGGGCATTAGTGAGCCCAAACGGCATCACTAAGAATTCGTAGTGACCATATCTCGTTCTGAAGGCAGTTTTGGGAATATCTGAATCTCGGATTCGCAACTGATAATAGCCCGATCTCAAATCTATTTTTGAGAACACTGAGGCTCCCTTCAGTTGGTCGAACAAATCATCGATGCGCGGCAACGAATATTTGTTCTTTATCGTCACTTTATTCAGCTGACGATAGTCAATGCACAACCTCATGGTTCCGTCCTTCTTTTTCACGAACAATACTGGTGCACCCCAAGGTGAGAAACTTGGTCGAGCGAAACCTCTATCCGTCAGTTCTTGCAACTGAGCTTTCAACTCCTTTAACTCAGTTGGTGCCATACGATACGGAGCTATCGAAATCGGCGTAGTCCCAGGTACAAGCTCAATACCAAACTCTACCTCCCGAACAGGTGGTAAACCCGGTAATTCTTCCGGAAAAACATCCGGGTATTCACAAACCACCGGCACAGATTCGGGTTTCTTTTCTAACTTTGTCATCAAGCACATATGCAAGGTATGCTTCGCACCCTTTTCTTACATATTTCTGTGCCAACATTGCTGATATTACAGCTGGCATCCCCTCCAAGTCCGCAGACTCAATTCGGACTACTTCGTTATTTGCGCACCTCAAATCAATAGTCTTGCTCTTGCAATTCACAATCGCATCATGCGCGGTCAACCAATCCAACCCAAGGATAACATCAAATTCATCAAACGGCAAAAGCATCAAGTCCGCTGGAAAACAGGAACCTCGAATTTCCAGGGGACATTTCTTACACACTTTGTCAACAAGCACGTAACGACCCAAGGGATTTGACACCCGAATTACGAACTCAGTAGACTCAATAGGTAAAGTCTTACTGGATGCTAAGGTTTCACATATGTAAGAATGAGTAGAACCGGGGTCAATCAAAGCAATTACATTAGTATCAAAGAGAGTGAATGTACCGGTAATAACATCAGGCGAAGAAGCATCCTCGCGGGCACGTATAGCATAAGCTCTAGCAGGCGCACGGGCTTCGGATCTGGTTATATCATCTCTAGATCCTCTCTGACCACCACCAGCATTGCCCATATTTCCAGATGGTCTACCTCGAGCAGTGGTAGCACCCGGTCTCCCACTCTGATTTGCATTCTGTCCCGACAACCTCGGGCAATCTTTAATGAAGTGGTCCACTGATCCGCATTTGTAACAGGAGCGGTCAGGAAATCTACAACTCCCCGAATGCCATTTACCACAATATCAGCATTTCGTCCTGTCTCGACGTTCATTCCCAACACTGGCGACCGAAGTGCCTCGTGTACCCACAGGGGGTCGATCACGATCTCGTCCAAAAAGGCCCGAAGTGCCTCTAAACTGGCCCGCATCATCTCGAAATCTCTTCGATGTCTGTTGAAGAGACCTTCCCGAGGACCTTTTACGAAACTCTCCAGTTCCCTCATCAACTCTTTGCTTTTCTTTTCTAAGCTCTTCGGCTTTACAAGCTCGTTCAACAAGTACCACGAACTCTCGTATTTCAAGAACGCCAACGAACATCTTTATATCTTCATTCAGCCCATCCTCGAAGCGTTTACACATAATAACTTCGGACGAAACACATTCCCGAGCGTATTTGCTAAGTCTAACAAATTTTCGCTCGTAATCAGTAACCGACATGGAGCCTTGCTTAAGCTCAAGAAATTCCTTCCGTTTTTGATCAACAAATCTCTGACTGATATACTTTTTCCGAAACTCAGTTTGGAAAAACTCCCAAGTTACTTGCTCTCGGGGCACAATAGAAGTCAGAGTACTCCACCAATAGTAGGCAGAATCACGTAGCAAGGAGATAGCACACTTTAGGCATTCATCGGGTGTACAAGATAGCTCATCGAGTACCCGGATAGTGTTGTCCAGCCAAAATTCAGCTTGCTCGGCATCATCGCTATCCATAGCCTTAAATTCAGTAGCCCCATGTTTTCGGATTCTGTCAACTGGGGGCTTATTTGACCTTATTTGGTCCGTTACCGGTGGTATTGTAGGTGCGGGGGTAGTATTTGTCGGGAATGGAGGTTGTGGAACAGCCATATTACTTCGAATGTATTGGTTAAACCAATCATTCATCACGCTATAGAATGCTTGTCTAGCTTCATCATTCGGATTACTAGCATTAGGTTGAGAGTCCGCCGGCACTGTCCCTTGTGCGGGAGCAGGCGCTACACTCTCAAGATCATCAGCTACCTCTCGGTCACGATCGGGATCCATTACTATAAACACATTTACATTTGTCAGAAGTCACCACACTATCAAGTAATCACATAAAATGGCATGTATAGCTAGACCCAACACATTACGGTAGTCCTAGAATCGACTAAACCGTAGCTCTGATACCAATTTAATGTAACACCCCGAACCCGAGACCGACACCGGAGTCGGACACGAGATGTTAACAAACTTTGAAAAATTTTTCCAGACACTGCCCAGTCTGAGTACTAGTCGCTTCAAAAATCATATCTTGAGTTTCACAACTCGAAAATCAGTTTTGTGATTTTTCCCTGAAACTAGACTCATGTCCCCACCTATGTATTTTTTTCTAGAATTTTTGGTCGGGCCAATTAGTACAGTTTATTAGTCAAAGTCTCCCATGTTACAGGAGTCGACTACACTGACCTTTTCCCGTTACGACTTGGATATCTCTCTGCACAGAGCTTCAATACTGATGCCGTTTGTTTCTATGGAAACTAGACTCAGAGATGAATCCATACATATATGGTATGACCCCTAATTATCTCTGGTCAATTTATAGTGAATTTCCAAAGTCGGAACAGGGAATCCAGAAACTGTTCTGGCCCTGTTCCACAAGAACCCAAATATCTCTTACTGTACTGTTCCTATGATTGTTTCGTTACTTCCATATGAAAGTAGATTTATCAAGGTTCGATTACATAATTTATTCACTATTTAATTCCACTCCTACGAATTCTTGTGATTTTTCCAATCCACACCACTGCTGCTATCAGCTTCTGTTTTCAAAGTAAACCTTACCTAATTTGGGGTTTCATGGACCAACTAGGGCCTTGTCATACATAAGCCCACATATGATCATACTTAGCCATTCCAGTGGCTGATCATTTGCTCAACACTTCCATTCCAACTATAGTTACATCATGAAACCATCTATACATTCATAAACACGAATGGTCTAATGCCATACTCCACTTCTACAAGCCATTTTCGCATGGCTGTACACTTATACATTTCATAAAGTACTCGAAAGACAACAATGGGTAGTCCTATACATGCCATATCAAAATTCAACCAAAATAGTACCCAAAAGAGCCTTTGATAGTGTGGGCGACTTCGACTTCAAGATCCCGAGTCCGATAGCTGGAGAACCAAAAATCTATAAAACAGAGGAGCAATGTAACGAGTAAGCAATTTATGCTTAGTAAGTTTGAGCAAGGAATTCCAGCATAAACAAAGAATATCACACATTTAGCTAAACGGAATATTTCATAATACGCAATTTATCGATATTAAACTTGCTTCACAACATTAACAACCCTTATGTACATACACAATAGACTAACTTAGCCGAAGGCCGGTAGCTCGTTTATCAACTGAGCGAACATTTATTTGTAAGGGCTCGATTAAATTCAACACATACGTAACATATCCCCATTTGGGATGTTTTTCGGGTATTCGCTGGAATTTTACAGCAAGCTCATTCACTACCAAATCACGTACCTTCGGGATTTAACCGGATATAGCTCCTCGTTCAAATGCCTTCGGGACATAGCCCGGTTTTAGTAACTCACACAATGCCTTCGGGACATAACCCGGATTTAACAACTCGCACGAATGCCTTCGGGACTTAACCCGGATTTAACAACTCGCACGAATGCCTTCGGGACTTAACCCGGATTTAATATCTCGCACAAAGGCCTTCGGATCTTAGTCCGGATATATTCACTTAGCACAAAGCCTTCGGGACTTAGCCCGGACAGCATTCAATTAATCATGCACATCTAACAATAATTCATGGCACATTCATATTTCATTTTCATTTGCGAAACTCAAACACAAGGCACATATCATCCTTGCACATTCGGCTCAATAGCCTCACATAGAGCATGATTTAATCACATCGTAATTTAAGCTCTCTTACTCAAGAACTTACCTCGGGTGTTGTCGAACGATTCCGCTAGCTATTCAACCACTTTTTCCTTCCCTTTATCGGTTTTATTTCCCCTTTGCTCTTGAGCTTAATCAAACAAATAAATTGATTTCATCATTTAGGCATCAAAAGATGAACACAAGGCACTTAGCCCATATTTATACATTAGACATTAAAGTCTCATACATGCAAAAATCATGCATCAACACAACATATTAGCTAATTTCTTTCCCCTTGGTCGAATATGCATGTCCATTTTTGGGGTCGATTTCAACACTTAATACACACATATACACACTAGTAAAGCATCCTCCCCCTTTTCATCAATTTAACACATGCATTGCTCATTAACATGCAAAGTTACATTCGGCCTTAGCACACATCTTGCTAGCCGATTCTTCTCCATTTAGCAACCAATGCACATATGTGCTCACACAAAAATGCTAAAAAGGAGGTTCAAGAATCATCAAGCCATCATCACATGCATCATTAACAAGCTTCATATTTTGCATGCAATGGCATTAACACAACCTCCACCTAGGCTGAATCTTAACTCATCCTCATGCCTCATCACCACAACATCAAACATCAACCAAGAATGATGCATCCATGGTCAAGTGCCATTTCCATCACATAGCAAGATTTAGACCATGGGTTAGGTAGAACTCAAGCTAACAACTAAAACATGCATGCCTCTCATGGAACATCATCAAACATACCTTAGCCTAGCTACATGCATGGCCGAATCTCTTCACCTTTCTTCTTCTTTCCTCCTTAAAATTTTTGGCCAAGGATGAACCAAAGGATGAGAAAATTTTTCTTTGTTTTTCTTTCTAGTTTTGGCAAGCATGAAGATGAGAAAAGGATGAACAAAATTCCCCCTTTCTCTTCTTTAGCTCACGGCAATGGGGGGGGGACAAACACTACACACACATTTTTTTTTTCTTTTGTTTTCCATTTCTTTATTACCCATACTCCTTATTTTATTCTTCCATTAACAAAACATGTTTCATGACATGTTTTGCCCATCATTCCTTGTCATGGCCGGCCATTACTCATTAGGGGGGGAAATTTGACATGCAAGTCCCCCCCTTTGTCCACATGCACTAATAGGTCCTCACACATTGACCTATCACATTTTTGAATTTTCTCACATAAGTCCTATTGACTAAATTCACATGCAATCAACCAAATCGAAGCTTGAAATTTTCACACATTCATAATTACATATTCTACACAATAAGTATCACATTCAAACATTTCGGTGACTCGGTTTAGCGGTCCCGAAACCACTTCCCGACTAGGGTCAACTTTGGGCTGTCACAATTTCCCTCTGCCTCACATAGACATTTTGGTAGACAACACAGCGGGATATTCGTTGTTCTCCTTCGTGGATGGTTTTTCAGGGTACAATCAGATAAAGATGCATCCTGAAGACATGGACAAAAGCACCTTCATAACCTTTTAGGGGACTTTCTGTTACAAGGTAATTCCCTTTGGGCTAAAGAATGCAGGGCCAACATACCAAAGGGCTATGGTGACCTTATTTCATGATATGATGCTAAGGAAATTGAGGTGTATGTTGATGATATGGTTGCCAAATCTCGAACAGAGGAGGAAAATATTGAGGTTTTAAAGAAACTATTCTTGAGTTTAGGAAGTTTTAGTTAAAACTTAATCCGGTAAAATGCACTTTTGGAGCCAGGTTGAGGAAGTTACTAGGTTTTGTGGTCAGTGAAAAAGGAATAGAAGTTGATTCAGACAAAGTTAGAGCCATACAAGATTTGCCTTCACCGCGTACTCAGAAAGAAGTTCGGGGTTTTCTTGGAAGGTTGAATTATATTGCTCGGTTTATTTCATAATTAACTGAGAAATGTGACCCTATATTTCGCCTCCTTAGAAAACACAACCAAGGTACTTGGGATGAGGAATGCCAGAGTGCTTTCGCTAAGGTTAATTAATACTTGTTAAATGCTCCTGTGTTATCTCCACCTAATCCAGGTAGACCATTAATTCTGTACTTATCAGTGTTTAGCAATTCTATGGGATGTGTGCTTGGCCAACATGACGAGTCGGGAAGAAAGGAGAAGGCGATATACTACCTCAGCAAGAAATTCACAGAGTGTGAGATGAGATATTCGCCAATTGAGAAATTGTGTTGTGCTTTAATCTGGACGACTCGAAGGCAATATATGTTGTATCATACTACTTGGCTTATTTCAAAACTTAATCCTCTGAAGTATATGATGGAGTTAACAGCTTTGAATGAAAGAATGGCGAGGTGGTAAATTCTGCTTTTAGAGTTTGACATAGTTTATGTGAGCCAGAAGGCTATAAAAGGAAGTGCGATAGCGGAATTTCTGGCTAGTAGAGCTCTAGAAGACTATAAGCCGTTGAATTTTGATTTCCCAAATGAGGAGTTAATGTGTGTAGCAGCTACAGAAGATTATCCTTGGAAGTTGAGCTTTGATGGGGCATCCAATGCAGTGGGAAATGGAATTGGGGCAGTCTTGGTGTCCCCAAATGGTGATTATTATCCATTCACATGCAAGTTGGATTTTGATTGCACAAACAATATGGTCGAGTATAAGCGTGCATCATGGGACTCCGAGCGACTATAGAGTGAAGAATAAGAACCTTGGAAGTTTATGGAGACTCCGCGTTGGTAATTTACCAGCTTAAAGGTGAATGGGAGACAAGGGATCCTAAATTGATCATTATCGAAAGGTAGTTTTGGGGTTACTTGAGGACTTCGATGACATCACTTTCAATTATCCCACGAGACGAAAACCAGATGGCAGATGCTCTAGCAACCTTGGCTTCAATGATTAAAGTGAATAAAGAGGAGGAGATGAGACCCATTCAGATGAGTATCTTCGAGGCTCTAGCTCACTGTTGTAACATTGAGGAAGAAAAAAAGGATGATAACCCTTGGTATCAGGATATATTGCGATATGTGAGAGATCGTAAATACCCAGAACAGGCAACTGAAAATGATAAGTCAACTTTAAGGAGATTAGCCTGCGACTATGTTTTGGATGGGGACATATTGTACAAAAGAAGAATGGACCAAGTATTGTTAAGATGTGTTGACGCCGCAGAAGCTAAGTTAATCTTGGAAAAATTTCACGAGGGTGTTTGTGGGACGCACGCTAATGGTTTCACGATGGCTAGACAAATCATGAGGTTTGGATATTATTGGTCTACTTTGGAAGAGGGTTGTATCAACTATGCCAAAAAATGCCATAAATGTCAGATTTATAGAGACAAGATTCATGTACCACCTTCACCTCTACACGTTATGACTTCTCCATGGCCTTTTTCTATGTGAGGCATGGATGTCATTAGGCCAATATCACCAAAAGCTTCAAATAGGCATCGCTTTATTTTTGTGGTCATTGATTACTTCACGAAGTGAGTAGAGGCTACTTCTTATGCGAATGTTACTAAGTCGGCTGTAAGTCGTTTCTTGAAGAAAGAGATTATTTGTCGGTATGGGATGCCTGAAAGGATCATATCAGATAATGCACTGAACTTGAACAACAAAACGATAATAGAAGTTTGCAGTCAGTTCAGGATTAAGCATCATAACTCTTCGCCGTATCGCCCAAAGATGAATGGGGCAGTGGAAGCTGCTAACAAAAACATCAAGAAGATAGTGGGGAAAATGACTGAAACCTACAGAGACTGGCATGAGAAGTTACCATTTGCACTCTTAGCTTACCGAACGTCTATCAGAACCTCTACCGGGGCAACTCCTTTCTTGTTGGTTTATAGGATGGAAGCAGTGTTACCCATTAAAGTGGAAATACCGTCTCTTCGAGTCTTGTCAGAGATAAAGTTGAATGAAGCTGAATGGATGCAATCGCGATATGATCAGTTGAACTTGATTGAGGAAAGGAGGCTAAAGGCCATTCGTCATGGTCAGATGTATCAGAAGCGAATGATGCGAGCTTACGACAAGAAAGTACGACCAAAAGAATTCCACGAGGGGGATCTTGTGCTGAAAAAGATCCTCCCTATTCAGAAAGACTTTAGAGGAAAATGGATGCCAAATTGGGAAAGGCCGTATGTCGTGAAGAAGGCCTTCTCTGGGGGTGCATTGATCTTAACAGAAATGGATGGAAAGAGTTTGCCCAATCCAGTGAATTCAGACACAGTCAAAAAGTACTTTGTCTAAAGGAGAGAAGAATTCAGGGTGAAAACCCGCAAAGGGTGCCTTGAGTTTTCGAAAAAAAATGGAGAGGCCAAGGTGAAAACTCGCAAAGGGCGCCTTGTGACCAAAGGGGTTTTGAGTTGAAAACCCGAAAGGGCAGCTCAAATTTTGAAGAGCACACGGTAATCTTGGTATTTCTGATTCAACGAAGAGTAAAGCGCGTTGCATATCGGGGTATCAACAAAGTACTTTGGATCTTTTAAACACATGTTGAATTCAAGAAAGTCTTCATGGAGCTGGCATATAAACGCTCAAGCGGCGATATCTAGGGCATCTAACTTTTGTCTTGTTTGCTATCTTTAGATTCTTTTTCTTCTCAAAGATAGGCTTTCAGATTAATTTCCTTTGTATTTTTGACAAATTTATTCAAATCTAATTATTATCAAGATTAAATTCATCTTCCATTATTCTTAAACTATGTTGCATTAAAATAATGATAGATGAACTAAATAATTTTCACAAATGAAGTTTTGCTCATTACTCTGGAAATTTCTAGATAATACAAGAAACTAAAACAGAACAATTGTTCGAAGAATTCACGTAAGTGACGTTTGAAAGAACTCGAGGAAATTCTTTCTTTAGTCCAAAATGATGATTGGACAAATCAAACGATTCGATCGTAAGAGAGGATCATCTTACAGACATTTTTGGTGGGTCATAGCATTTGAAGAATGGTACAAACCCACAGGCTGAGTAGGAATGATACTTTGAGAGAAATAAGGATAAACTTCGACGAAATAATGAGTGGTGACGTCTGGAATAGGGGTTATATTCATAAACATTTTGCATTATAACAAGTTTAATTAGGAGCATTTGACTCACTTCGATCATAGCATCCTAATCATTAGGCATGAACTCATACACATTGTACAGGTTATATCCTTCAAGGGACAATGAAGATTGATGCGCCTTAACCCCCTAAGCAGTAGGGCAACAGGCTAAAGCATAGCAGATTTGACCTTCAGGTGTTTACGCTGAAGTGGATCCAAGATGATTTAACATCTCTGTATTGTCAGAGAACAAATCGAAGAAATAGATTTGGCATCTCCATATTCGACGGAGAGGAGATCGAAGACACAACAGATCTGACCTTCATTGAAGCAGATCCAAGATGATTTGGCATCCTTGCGTTGACAAGGAGCAGATCAAAGACATAGCAGATTTGGCTTTCACGTGTTTACGCTGAAGCAGATCTAAGATGATTTAGCATCTCTGTACTGTCTGAGAACAAATCGAAGAAACAGATTTGGCATCTCCATATTCGACGGAGAGCAGATCGAAGACATAGCAGGTCTGACCTTCTTTGAAGCAGATCCAAGGTGATTTGGCATCTCTGTATTAGACGGGAAGCAGATTGAAGACACAGCAGATCTGACCTTTATTGAAGCAGATCCAAGATGATTTGGCATCTCTGTATTAGACAGGGAGCAGATCGAAGACATAACAGATTGGACTTTCATTGAAGTAGATCCAAGATGATTTGGCATCTCTGTATTAGACGGGGAACAGATCAAAGACATAGCAGATCTGACCTTCATGTGTTTACATCGAAGCAGATCCAAGATGACAGATTTGGCATCTCTGTATTAGACGGGGAGCAAATTGAAGATAACAGATTTGGCATCTCTGTATTAGACAGGGAGCAGATTAAAGAAGCAGATTTGGCGTCTCTGTATTAGACGGGGAGCAGATCGAAGATAACAAATTTGGCGTCTCTGTATTAGACGGGGAGCAGATCAAAGATAGCAGATGTCGCCTTCCTGAGTTGCAGTGAAGCAGATTGGAGCCGCCAAGAGGCCATTTAAAGAAGATCAAGAATCAAGAACTCAAGACTCGGCGAGCCCGAGCAAAATTAGTCCTTTTATAGTCTTTGCTCTATTCCTGTTACACAGCAATGAGCAAAGAGGGGCAGCTGTAGACACTCAATTTTTCCCGGGCCCAGAAATAAGTCCAAAAACAAAAATAATAAACCCAATATATATATAATTTGGCCCGATCGAAATGGCCCATTACTTGAAAAGATTTAAGGTCCATATACAAGCTTGACTTATATGGAAATATAATCTTCAATGATATGCAATCTTAGATATGATATGCAATCTTAGATATGATACAATCTTAGATATGATTGCGATCTTAGATATGATATGCAATCTTAGAGATTTAATTTGTAGATACCTTTTAATCTTAACTGTTGATGTAATTGATCTGTACCGTTGGATTTGAGGAGGTTCAACTATAAATAGAGGCCTCTCCATTCGTTGTAAACACACTGGAGTTTTGGGAAACAATAAAAATTTTTGAGAGCTTTCACTCAAATTTCTCTCCTTCTTACGTTTTTATTTTCTACAGTTTGTTCTTATTTTATTCTTTGTTCATCTTTGTTTTTCAACCCTTTTTATTTTGATTTAATCCATGTTTCCCTGATTTTTTTATATATTTTAATTTTTTAAAATAATTTTAGTATCATATCAAACTCTTTCATTTTTTTAATAATTTTTTAGTATTACTCTTAGTAAATTATTTTTTAAATTTTACTCAAATTATTATTTTAAAAAAATATATTTCATTTAATTGTCATATTTTATCCAAAAGTTTTTCTAAAATGAGGAAATGTTTTTCGTATTTAGGAATTCGGGAAATAGTGCCCTAACATGCTGGGTTGCGATTTCCCGTTTGCCTAAATGCCTAAAGTATCCTTCTAAATAGATTTTGTAAATCACGAGATGATTTCAGTTACGAGAGTTTAAGAATATCGTGTCCTATCATGCTGGATGTGATGTTTGTATTCTTTCAGAGCTAAGGAATCTCGGTTTTTCAACTTAAATAATTCCGGTTTTAAAAAAGGGATCCTATTTTTAAATCCTTTCAAATTTTTGACATTAAGACAAAAAACTATTCAATTTGGTACCAATTTTGGGCGTTCCAAGGGTGCTAATCCTTCTTCATATGTAACCGACTCCCGAACCTATTTTCTTAATTTTCGTAGACCAAAACGTTTTATAAGGTGATCCAATCACACCTAAAAAGGTTGGTGGCGACTCCCATTTTCGTTTTTCAAAAGTCGATCCCCATTTTTCAAACATCCCTTTAAAAAATGGTTTCGACAAAAAAAATATTGGGGTTTTGGAATCTATTTTTGAAACCACGGTACAGTTCCCTTTAAAGTCTCGAGGTATTTATTTTTTTTACGAGTATCGATATTTCTATAAAAGTATCGATATTTTTTCAATGGTATGGAAAAAATACAAAAACAAAAATTTTAGGTTAAAAAGGGTTTTAAAGGTCCTAAAATGACTTTAATTTCATTCCTAAAGGTTTCTTATGCATGAAAATGTACAATGTAAGCATGATGCATAGAATTCATGAAAATAAAATTAGACAAAAAAAAAGACTAAATTAACAAGATATAGTCCATTTTTGCAAGTTCAAGAGCACCAAAAGAGTAAATCATGCTAGACTAATAAGGTCAAAATAGAACAATTATCCATATGAAAAATCCCCCTAATTTTTTGTATACAAGGTCTATATAAATCATGCATATATACTTTTGCAATCAATATTAAGTCATAAAATAGTTTTAAAACAAAAAAAGTGCTAAAATTCATTTGAACACAATATTTAGGTAAGGTAGTAATACCTAATTCTCCTCTAAGTGTCCAAAATCTTTCTTTGTCTAATGGTTTTGTAAAAATATCTACTAATTGATTTAAGGTGTCTGCATATTCTAGAACTATTTCTCCTTTTTTGGATATGATCTCTAATGAAATGATGCCTAATGTCAATATGCTTAATTCTAGAATGCTGGATGTGATTTTTAGTGAGACAAATAGCACTAGTATTGTCACACTTGATAGGAATGGTATCTTCATCAATTCCATAATCCATAAGTTGTTGTTTCATCCATAAAACTTGAGCAAAACAACTACTAAAAAAAATATATTTTGCTTTGGTGGTAGACAAGGCAACACTATTTTGTTTATTTGAAAATCATGACACAAGCATATTACCTAGGAACTGACAAGTACTAGAGCTGCTTTTCCTATCTAATTTGCAACCTACAAATTCTGCATCCGAGTATGCATGCAAGCTAAAGGATGAATCTCTAGGATACCAAAGCCTTAAATTAGGAGTGTTTCTAAGGTATCTAAAGATTCTTTTAAGGGCTTGTAAATGTAATTCCTTAGGATAAGATTGATATCTAGCATACAAGCATACACTAAACATAACGTCGAGTCTACTTGTGGTAAGATAAAGCAAAGAGCCAATCATTGACCTATTCAATTTTAGATTTACACATTTACCTTCCTCATCTTTGTCAAGCTTTGTAGAAGGGCTCATTGGTGTAGCTTGTGGTTTGAGATTGTCCATCCCAAACTTCTTGAGGATTTTCCTTGTGTACTTAGCTTGATTTATGAAAATTCCATCATTCTTTTTCTTGATTTGGAGTCCCAAGAATAAGTTTAGTTCCCCCATCATGTTCATCTCAAATTCGCCTTACATTAACTTAGAAAATTCTTGACAAAGAAAAACATTAGTAGAACCAAAAATAATATCATCAACATAAATTTGAACAACTAATAAATCCTTTTCTTTTAATAAAAAGTATTGTGTCAACCTTCCCTTTACTAAAACCTTTTTCAATAAGAAAATTTGATAACCTTTCATACTAAGTTTTGTAGCTTGTTTTAAACCATATAAAGCTTTTGAAAGTTTGAAAAAATGGTTTGAAAATTTTGGATCTTCAAAACCGGGTGGTTGTTCAACATACACTTCTTTATTTATAAAACCATTTAGAAAAACATTTTTTTACATCCATTTGATATAATTTAAAATCATTGAAGTATGCAAAAGCTAAAAGCATCTTAATGGTTTCCATTCTAGCTACAGGAGCATATGTTTCATCATAGTCTATTCCTTCCTCTTGAGTGTAACCTTGAGCAACTAGCATCGCCTTGTTCCTTACTATGTTATCACTCTTATCTAGTTTGTTCTTAAAAACCTACTTAGTACTTATAGTAGATTTTTCACTAGATCTTTCAACTAGGGTTCATACTTTAATTCTCTCAAATTAGTTTAACTCTTTTTGCATAGCCAAAATCCAATGTTCATCATTTAAAGCTTTTTGATATTTTTGGGCTTAATGCATGAAATAAATGCAACATAATTACAAGTATTTCTAAGAGAAGATCTAGTAGCTACCCCTTTGGATGGATCTTCCAATATCTTAACATCTTTCACATAGTTGAACTCTCTTGGATGAGTGATTTCCCTCTCATCTATTGTAAGCTACTTTAGAGCATCTTGAGTTTGTTCTTGTATATTGTCACTTGATGAGGGATGAACTTTATCATTATTGTGAAGAATTTTTGTAAAATCGTCATCGATATAAGAATCCTTTCTTAGAGGAAAGTTAGAATCATCAAAAACAACATGAATAGACTCTTCTACTACTAAAGTTCTTCTGTTAAATATTCTAAAAGCTTTAGAATTTAAAAAATAGCCAAGAAAAATTCCTTCATCACTTTTTGTATCAATTTACGAAGGTTATCTTTTCCATTATTTAAAACAAAATACTTACATCTAAAAGAATGAAAATAGAAAATGTTAGAATTTTTATTTTGAAAAGTTCATATATAGTTTTCTTTAAAATAGGCCTAATAATTACTCTATTTACAATATAGCAAGCTGTATTTGTGGCTTCCGCCCAAAAAATATATTGGTAAATTATTCTCACAAAGTCTAGCCATTTCTTCTAAAGTTCTATTTTTCCTCTCAACAACTCTATTTTGTTAAGGGGTTTTAGGTGCAGAAAAATTATGGCTAATTCCATTTAATTTGCATAAATTTTCAAAACCAAGATTTTGAAATTCAGTTTCATGGTCACTTCTAACACTAGTGATAGAGCAACCTTTTTCATTTTGATTCATTTTAGAAAATGTGATGAATTTTTCTAAAGCTTCATATTTAGTACTTAAGAAAAGAGCACAAGTAAATCTAGAATAGTCATCAAAAGCACAAAAGCATATTGTTTTCCACCCAAACTAGTTATCCTAATAGGACCCAAATAAGTCTATATGAATTAGTTGAAGAACTCTACTAGTTGATACATCATTAATAGGTTTAAAGTAAACTCTTTTATGTTTACCCTTAACACATGCATCACAAACCTTTTCTAATTCAAAATCAATTTTGGGAAATCTTCTTACTAAGTCATTTTTAGCTAATTTATGCAATATGCTCATGCTAGCATGTCTTAGTTTTCTATGCCATAATAAAGGATTATTTTCATTTTTAGCAACAAGGCATATGAGTGAATCATGCAAATCATCAACATGCACTATATATATATTTCTTATCCTATGTCCTACAAGCATAATCTTATTAGACACAATGTCAACTATTTTACATGCATTAGACTTAAAAATGACATTAAGACCGCTATCACACAATTGACAAATACTAAGTAGATTATGCTTAAGATTGTAGACATAGAGAACATTTTCAATAAGAATTAAAGAGCTTGTACCAATAGAGTCGATTCCTTCTAATTGTCCTTTAGAGTTGACACTAAATGTAACTGCTCCATTTTTTAGCTTCAATTTGATGAAGTGGCTCTTGTCACTGGTTGTAACACCCCTAACCTGCCGCTGGAATAGGGTTATGGAGCATTACCGGACATTTTTCATAAATAATCATACATTTCACATACATTTTCCATTTCCAAACAAACAAATCATTCATAATCAATCCAATTGTCCCTAATACGAGCCTACGAGGCCCAAATCATGCTTTAGAAGTGGTTCGGGACTAAACTGATATCTCAAGAAATTTTTGGAACACTTAGAAAATTTTACAAAATATAGGAGACACACACCCGTGTGGCCCAGCTGTGTCATCTCACATGGCCAAAGACACGCCCGTGTCACAGGCCGTGTGGACATTCGAAATGGGATCACATGGCCGTGTCCCAGCCCGTGTCTGACCCCGTGTAACTCCCTGAATTGGGTCACACGGCCAACCACACGTGTAACACCCCTAACCCGTGTCCATCGCTAGAATAGGGTTACAAGGCATTACCAGATAATACACTTTAATCACATGCATTTATACATCCATAATCCAAAATCTATACAAATCATGCACAATGTCTCTCATAAGGCTCTACGAGACCTTAAAACATGCTTAAATATGGTTCGGGACTAAACCAATGACATTTGCAAACTTAGGGAAACTTAGACAATTTTCCAAGATTTAAGGGTCACATGCCCGTGTGAACAGGCCGTGTGTTTCACATGACCACCAGACACGCCCGTGGCATAGGCCGTGTGAAAACAGGGCATACATATTGACTTGTACCACACGATTGAAGACATGCCCCGTATGCCATGGTTATGGGAAAACTAGGAAGGTTACTAACTTGGGTCAACCGCCCGTGTGTCTAGCCTGTGTACCCTTTGAAATGGCCACACACGCCCGTGTGCTAGGCCGTGTGCCATTTAGGGGGTATACTGACTTATGTCACATGGTCAGTCACACGCCCGTGTGTGAGTCCGTGTGACACATACGGCCAGTAGACACGCCCGTGTGTCTAGGCCGTGTCAAACCTATAGGATATACTGACTTAATTCATAGGGTACCCCAGAGGACACGCATCCGTGCAACATGACCGTGTGTCGCACACGGCTAAGACACACGCCCGTGTCTCTGCTCGTGTGGATAAAAATAGGCCATTTGAAAAGTCAATTTGCCACCCTTTCCACAAGCACATATAGCAACCAACATATATCCAATCCAATACATCTTTAAGCAACGAAAAACATACCAATTCATACTAATATCATGCCATATATTCACAAACATTTGAACCACTCAATTCCATATTCAAAACATATCAAATCATTAAGCCAAAACTATCACAATTTACCTAATTCCAAATACATTAACTCATCAACTTATCATCTATTTCAAGTTACTTAATATACCATATCATCATCTCAAATCAAACCACAATATGCTAGCTTCCAAGCATTAGCACATCAATTAACAACTAATCAAAATAACCAATACATAATCACACTAAATAAGCGAACATATAAGGCATTATATACATCACATATATAAAACTTACCAAACACACACAATCATGTACATCATTTGCAAACCAAACCTCATGGCTAATATCAACATTTCACTAGCCTATACATGCCATATACCATATTTACAAGCTTCAAAAATACCAACTAGAGATTTGATAGTGTCGTGATGATCCTTGACGATCCCCGAGCTCGAGCTAGCCTTATATATCTATAAAATAATAAAAATAAACACACAAAGTAAGCTTAGACAACTTAGTAAGCATAAGAAAATAAATTGACATAAGAACATTCATAATTCATTTCAAAATAACTGAATCTAATAAATTCCGTACACATATATAATCGCGTTTCTCATGTAGTTCATATGATCACATTAAGTATCCACACTTACCTTATTTTTCAATGAGCAAATAAAATCCATACGTACCTGAATCATATAGCTAAAATTCATATTCGGACTCGTTTTGACATTTCCCGTTGAACCATTCAGAATCGTTAAGGATACTCGAAAATCATATAAGCTCGTACAATGCCATATCCCTGATATGGTCTTACATGCTATCACATATTGATGCCACTGTCCCAGACAGGGTCTTACACGAATCATATACATGCCAATGTCCCAAACATGGTCTTACACGTAATCTCATATCAATGCCAATGTCTTAGACATGGTCTTACACATAATCTCATAGCAATGCCAATGTCCCAGACATGGTCTCATAGGAAATCACACTTCGAAAATCCTAATGTTATGACATACGTATCCTATGCTATTCCTATAATTCGTACGGGGCTTTTAGATGCCGTAATTCAATCAATTCAAGCTCGTAACAAGTTCTCCAATGCTTAATTCAATTTGACACATACATATATTTATTTACAATTCAATTCGACACATATAAGACATATACATTCGAATTTAGCAACATTTATTTACTTATGAACTTACCTCGTATGGACACAAATGGACCAGAACGACTATTCGACCACTTTAGATTTCTCCTGATCTAATTCTATTTTCTTTTGTTCTTGATCTAAATAAATTCAGATTTCACTAATTTAATCAATTCAATCCATAAATACATAATTAGACATTTTTATACTTTGGCCCTTATATTTTCACACTTTAACATTTTAGTCATTATTTCACAAAACACAAAATATACATAATTTCCTTATACACATGTTTGGCCGAATATTCCCATAGTTCATATAAGCCCATATCTTTCATTTATTTTCTATTTTGACCCCTCAATTTATAAATTTCACAAATTTATCCTAAATAAACATTTTTATCAAAAACCACTTAATTAAACATAATAATCTATCAACAAAGATTTATTTTTCATCATCAAACCACAAAAATCTCAAGCTACCAACAATGGCAAATCACAAAATCCACAACCAATTCAAAAATTCAAGCACGGGCTAGCTAGTATTCGAAACAACGATCTCAAAAACGTAAAAATCATCAAAAATCGAACAAAAAATGAACTTACAATTGAGCTTGATAGTAGCCGAACCCTAAATAGCCATGGATGCTTTTATTTCTTCTTCAATTTCGACAATAAAGATGATAAGGGACTAAATTTTCATGTTTTGTTTTATTTTTATTAAGCTTACATAATTACCTATTTAACCCTAATTAAAACCACCGAAATTCATGATATAATGCCCATTAATGTCCATTAACATTGTCAATGGGTTAATAACATCATAAGGACCTTATAAATAACAAATCATAGAAAATAAATATTTTTAACTTATAGTATGCCACATTTTCATTTTACACAATTTTGTCCTTTTGTCAAAATAAGCATCCAAATGATAAAATTATTTCACGAAACTTTCACACATATCTAATCACATGCTGTAAACACCAAAAATAATATTAAAATAATTTTTTGACCTCGAATTTGTGGTGCCAAAATAAGTGTTTTGATTTAGCAAAAAATGGGTCGTTACAACACGCTAGTGTGACCAGCCCATGTGCCCTTCAAAATGGCCTCATACGCCCATGTGCAAGGCCATGTGCTAGGCTATGCCAAACCTGTGGATATACTGACTTATACCGCACGACCAAGTCATACACCAGTGTGCTGGGCCATGTGGAGTATACTAACTTAATTTCTAATTGAATACCAAGGGACACACGACTGTGTCACTTGACTGAGTGTGACACATGGTTGAGACACACACTCGTGTCTCTTCTCGTGTGGACAAAAATAGGCTATTTGCCAAGCCATTTGTCTCACCTAAACTTTTAATCACCTATACAAAACAAATGCCATATAACATTGCATATATAAGCATTTCAACCAATCTCAATCAAGCCTAATTCATGCTACACCCATACCATTAATCACAAGATACACAAGTATCACAATAAGCCATTTAATTTCATACGAAAATTCACATTCTCAAATCATCAATATGGTCACTACCAACTATGCTTCACTTTACTTAAAACCACAAGCATATCAATCTCAAATTCAACCATTTGATACTTCAAATACCAATTCACAACAAGCATATAAATGACATTTATACACAACATATCAAAAGGCCTTTCTTACGTATATACATACATCACCAAACATGCCAAAATAAGCCCAATCACATGGCTATACACAAAAAAAACCATTCATAATTTATGGTCTAATTACAACATAAGGACTTCCTTTTTGAATTTCTATAGCTATTAGGTACCTTTAGCTAATAGAACTTAACTTTTACACTTTACGCGATTTAGTCCTTTTTATCGAATTAAGCATTTAGACGATAAAATTTCTTAACGAAATTTTCACACAATCATACTATCATGTCGTAGACATTAAAAAAATAATAAAATAATTATTTCTACCTCAAATTTGTGGTCTCAAAACCACTGTTCCAATTTGACTAAAAACGGGCAGTTACAACTCTTCCCCATTAGGAATTTTCCTTCTCGAAAATCTTACCAGAAAAGAGATTAGGGTACTATTTTCTCATAGCTTCCTCAGGTTCCCACATAGCTTCTTTGACACCATGCCATTGCCAAAGTACTTTCACTAAAGCTTTGCTTTTATTTCTCAACTCTTTAACCTCTCAAGCTAAAATTCTAATAGGTTCTTCGCTATACGTCATATCAGGTTGAATTTCAATCTCTATCGGAGAAATTACATGTGACAGATCTAATCTATATTGGTGTAACATCGACACATGAAACACATTATGGATCTTTTCTAATTTTATCACGGAGATACTTTGAAAAATACACTATCGCCGATTTGAAATTCAATATCTTTTTGTTTCAAATCCACATACGATTTCTATCGATCTGAAGCTGCTTTCAAACTATCGTGAATTACTTTTACTTTCTCTTCGGTTTCTCTAACCAAATCAACCCCGTGAATCATTTTCTCACTAAGCTCGATCTAGTACAATAGAGTTCGGTATCTGCAACCATACAATTCTTCATACGGTGCCATCTTTATGCTCGATTGAAAATTGTTGTTACACGCGAATTCAGCCAACAGTAAATATTTTTCCTAGTTGCCTTCAAACTCTAAAACACAGCTACAAAGCATATCTTTGAGAATCTGAATTACTCTCTTAGACTGACCGTCAGTTTGGGAGATGAAATGCGGTACTAAAGTGCAACCGCGTACCCAAATCTTCTTGCAACTTATTCCAAAATCGTGACGTAAACCTCAGATCTCTATCCGAAATAATAGAAACTGGCACCCCATGCAATCTAACAATTTTTAGAGATGTACAATTCAACTAATCTATCAAGTGAAAAGTCTGTTATACCGGAATAAAATGTGATGATTTTGTTAATCTATCAATAACAACCCCTATAGCATTTTTCTTTTTCAGACATAGGGGCAATCCCGATACAAAATCCATCGTAACTCTATCCCATTTCCACTCTGTATCATCACTAGTCGTAGTAGTCCTGAAGGCATTTGATGTTCGGCTGTAACTTGTTGACAAACTAAGCATCTCGATACAAACTCTGAAATATCTCGTTTCATGCCTGACCATTAGTATAACTGTTTCAAATCATTGTACATATTAGTACTCCCTGGATGAACAGATAAACAACCACTGTGTGCTTTGTGTAGAATTTTCTAAATAAGCTCAGAATTCTTTGGTACAAAAATTCTACCTTGGAACATTAAACAATCATCAAATCTGATATGATACTATGAATCAGTAGTCAACTCGCACTACACTCTTTTAGCTTGCAATTCATTATCACATTTCTGGGCTTCACAAATTTGCTGAAGAAATAACGGTTTAGCTTATAACTTAGCTAAAATCGAACCATCATCAGACAAATTTAACTGTGTATTCAATTGTTCGTAAAGAAAATAAAGATTTTCTACTCAGAGCATTCGTGACTACATTCACTTTCCCCGGATGATAATCGATCACTAACACATAATCTTTCAACAATTCGAGCCATCTTCTTTATCACAAATTCAAATCTTTCTGGGTCATTATATACTTCAAACTTTTGCGGTCAATAAAGATATGACACTTCTCACCAAACAAATGATGTTGCCAAATTTTCAATGTGAAAATAATAACGGCCAACTCTATTCATGCGTCAGATAATTCTTTTCATGCGGTTTCAGTTGTATGGAAGCATAAGCTGTCAGTTTGCCTTCTTGCATCAAAACACATCCTAAACCGTTCAATGGCGCATCATTGAAAGTAAAAACCTCTTTACCTGACTTAGGTTGAATTAAAGTTGGTGCTTCAGTTAACAATGCTTTCAACTGTTGAAAACTCTATTGACATTTCTCAAACCATTCAAACTTCACATCTTTTTGTAACAATCAAGTCATCGGTGTAGCAATCATCGAAAATATATTTTACAAAACGCCAGTAGTAGCAAGCTAATCCCAAAAAACTTCTGACTTATGAAACGTTTCTTGGTGGTTTCCAGTCAACAACTGCTGAAATCTTACTCGGATCAACTCGTATTCCTTCTGTTGAAACAATATGTCCCAAAAATCCAAATTCTCGGAGCCAAAACTCACATTTACTGAATTTTTAGCAAATAGTTGTTTATCTATTAATGTTTGTAACACAATCCTCAAATGTTTAGCATGCTCAGATTTATCTCGTGAATAAATCAAAATGTCATCAATGAATACAACAACAAATCTATCTAAATACAGTCTAAAGATTTGATTCATCAAATCCATAAAAACTGCAGGAGCATTAGCCAATCCGAGAGGCATAACAAGAAATTCATAATGCCCGTAGCTTGTTCTGAATGCAGTCTTCAATATATCTGACTTTTTAACTCGCAACTGATAATAGCCAAATCTCAGATTAATCTTCGAAAATACTGTTGCTCCCTTAAACTGATCAAATTAGTCATCAATTCTAGATACAGGATACTTATTCTTAATTGTAACCTTGTTGAGCTGACGATAATCAATACATAGTCTCATCGATCCATCTTTCTTCTTTATGAACAGAGCTGGTGCACCCAGGGCAAAAAACTAGGTCATGCAAAACCCCTATCTATTAACTTTTGCAACTGAGCTTTTAACTCTTTCAATTCTATCAGAGCTATTCTGTACAGAGCTATCGATATCAGTGATGTTCTCGGTACAAATTCAATTACAAACTTGACTTATCTGATCAGTGGCAACCCGGGTAACTCTTCTGGTAACACATCCATATATTCACAAACCACTGGCACTGATTCAATCTTCGATTCAGACACTTTTGTATCCTGTACATATGCAAGGTAAACATCACAACCTTTTTGTCACTTATTTCTGTACTAACATTGATGATATTACTATAGGCAACCCACTCGATTCATCAGATTTAGTTCGAAGAATTTCATTATTCTGAAATTTCAGTTCAATAATCTTTCATCTACAATTCATAATAGCATCATGCAGAGTTAACCAATCCATACTAAAAATCACATCGAATTCATCAAATGGTAAAAGCATCAAATTTTTTGGAAAACAGTAACCCTGAATCATCAAAGGGCAATTCTTGCAAACTTTATCAACCGGGACATACTTGCTTAAGGGGTTTGATACTTTAATCACAAATTCGATAGACTTAATAGGAGAAATCTTACTAGACACTAAATTCATACAGACATATGGATGAGTCGATCCAGGATAAATCAAGGCAATTACATTAGCATCATGGAGAGAAAATGTACTGGTGATAACATCTAGTGACGACGTATCTTCTCGAGCACGAATACCGTAAGCTCTAGCTGGTGTTTTAGCCTCGGATCTCACAGCAGAGTCCTTTGTCGCTCGTTTTCTACTAGTCAAATTTGTTGAAATTTATCTTTCTTGAGTAACTCAGAATAGTCCTGAATGAAATGATCTCGTGAGCCATATTTAAAACAACCTCTATTATTCATCTAGCAGTCTCCAAAATACCGTCTTCCATACTGTTGACTCTCGGGTTTATTGGTTCTAATACTACTAACACTCAATACTGAAGTGGCTTGAGCTTTAGGACTTGTATATTTCTTTCCACGATCTCTATTAGAATATTCCATTGAAGTTGTCGAACGATTATATGAATCTCCTAATTTCTTCGACGAAGAGTGATAGGGTTTACTCATCGACCTCTTTCTCAAATCTCTAGTCTCGAAGTCAGCTTTTCTCTTTTCTTTACCAAGTTCCTAGGCTTTGCAAGCTCTGTGAACTAACACAACAAGTTCCTTCAATTCAAGAATCCCTACTAGAAGTCTAATGTCTTCATTGAACCCATCTTCAAATCATTACACATAATTGCCTCAGTGGATACACATTCTCGAGCATACTTATTGAGTTTCACAAATTCTCTATCGTATTCATTCATAGACATTCTACCTTATTTTAGTTCCAAAAATTCTTTGCGTTTTTGGTCAACAAACTGCTGACTGATGTATTTCTTTATGAACTCGGTTTGAAAGAATTCCCAGGTGACCTGTTCTCTTGGCACTACATATATCAAAGTATTCCACCACTGATATGTAGTGTCTCTCAAGAGTGATACGGTGCATTTTACACATTCAGCTGGTGTGCAAGATAGTTCATCAAATACCCATATTAGATTCTCAAGCCAAAACTCAGCTCTCTCTCAGGATCATCATAAACGGTCATACTTTCAAATTTTATCCACTGGCGACTTACTCAATCGTAAAGATTTCAAACCTTGAGGAGCTACGAGAATCGGTTGAGGAATAGGTGGGGTCGAGGTTGTTGAGTAGCCGAATTAGTTTGGGCAAACTTAGTAAACCATTCATTCATTATTTGGAAGACGACTTCTTTGGCCTCTCCTCCCTAGCTACCTGATACGAATCTCAACTTAGATTGTGCTACTCAGTGAACGGAGGCTAGCGCATTACTCTTAACATCATCAGTTGCTTCTCGATTGGGATCCATTACTATATGAAAACACGATTTAAACTATCAGGAGATATCACTGTTACAGGTTATATATGGCATGTATAGCTAGACTCTCACATATGCTACGTTAGTCCTAAAATCTACTAAGCCGTAGCTCTGATACCAATAATTATAACACCCCTAACTCGTATCTGTCACTGGAATAAGGTTATAATGCACTACCAGACATTTTTCATAAATAATCATACATTTCACATACATTTTCCATTTCTAAACAAACATCATTCATAATCAATCACATTGTCCCTAATACGAGCCTACGAGGCCCAAATCATTCTTAAGAAGTGGTTCAGGACTAAAACCATATCTCAAGAAAATTTTGGAACACTTAGAAAATTTTACAAAATAAAGGGGACACACACCAGTGTGGCTCAACTGTGTGTTTCACAGGGCCGAAGACACGCTCGTGTCACAGGCCGTGTGGACATTCGAAATGGGATCACATAGCTATGTCCTTGTAACACCCCTAACTCACGTCTGTCGCCGGCGAGGTTACGAGGTATTATCGAACATATAATAACTAAGCCATTTTCGCATGGCTTAAATACACTTCTCATTCATATTGGATTCAAAAGATAGAATAGCTTATACATGCCATAAGTTTAAACTTAAGCTTTCAAGAGTACCAAAATATAGACGATAGTGTGATGAGCTTCATTGATGATCCCAAGCACGTAACAATCTCCAAAATCTATAAAATTAAGAACGGTAAACACATTCTCAAAGTAAGCTATTTTAGCTTAGTAAGTTATAAGCAATTTGAACAATTTAAAAGACATTAATAGCTCAATTTGAGTAACCAAGTCCTACTACTAAAATCACATATTCAACCAAACTTGACTACCAATATATCTATCAATCAATCAAGTTTAATCCCTAACATGTTCGAATATACATAAACTCTAAAAAAAAAATTACTTAACACTTCCCATCTTACCATTTAATACCTAGTCGAATGTTAACTCACATATAAAATAAATAATCAAACATCATATAATATATATATATATCATATCATTTTATTATTATTATTATTATTTATTTTATTTTATTCTTTTCAACTCATCCATCTCTCATTTTTCTAAATCTATCATACATATTATATTTATTACTACCAACCATATAATTTCAAGTTCAATAATATCAACCACAAAGGTTTGATTACGTACCTGCATTATTACGAACATAAATATTACACTACTACTCTTGCATTTGATAATTAGATCGTCTGACCATTTTCCTTCACCCGTTGTATTCGCACACTTAGTGCTATTGTTTAACTAGAAAAGCCATGAAATCGCACACTTAGTGCTTAATATTTTCCTTCGCACACTTAGTGCTCGATAATCAAACTCGTACACTTAGTGCTCATTAACCAAACTCGCATGCTTAGCGAAATTTTCATATTTATTATTCCTATTTGCGTTCGGCAACACCAAGATATTATATATTTCAACTCGGCTCACAAAAATATATAAATTATATTTATTTAAACCAACAATAAATATTTACTTAATGACTTACCTCGGATATCGACGGACATTTGAATTCGACTACTCAACGATTTTTTTATTTTCCCCGATCCACGTCCGAACTTTTTGGTTCTTGATCTAAAAATTTCCAAATTAATCTCATTCAAATAGAATTTCATTCATTTAGGTCCAAATACACATGATTGAGCAATTTACCAATTTACCCCTAACATTATGCACTTTTACAATTTAATCCAATGTTCTCAAAACACAAAATATGAAGAATTTGCATATACAATGCTAGGGTCGAATGTTCACTAAGCTTATATAAATCCTCCCATTTTACTAATTTCATAATCTAGTCCTTCAATTTAGTATTTTTTTCAATTTAACCCTAAATGCTCAAAATTACCAAAAATCCCAATACCAAAATGTTAATCTAACACATTTATTTTATTTTCTCACATCAAACATAAATTTCATCAAACTATTAACAATGAAACTTCATGAATATATCATCAATTTCAAAATTTCAAGCATGGGCTTTATAGTATTCAAAGCAATTATCTCAAAAGTGTAAAAATTAACAAAAACCAAACTCAAATCACTTACCTAATTGAACATGCAAGGACCGAAAAGATCGAAGCTGAAACTTTCTTTTCTTTCTCTTAGTTTCGGCCAAAAAAAATAAAAGAAAGATGTACACTTTCATCTTTTATTAAATATAATATATTAACATATATTAAAGTATACCATAATGCCGTAAAATATAATAAACAATTCAAGTCATTAATCCATGCATATTGGTCGGCCACTAATTCCTATTTATGGCCAAATTGCAACCTTAATATTACATAATATAAAAAAAATCATAATTTGGCCCTCATACGTTAACCCTTAAATTTTTCATTTTACGCGATTAAACCCTTTTTCATCAATCGACCTCCAAACACTAAAATTTTTAAACGAAACTTTCACAAAAGCAACTTCACACATTTTAAACATAGAAAATAATATTTAAATATTATTCTAACTCAGATTCGTGGTCTCGAAACCACCGTTCCAATTAGGGTCCAAATTGGGCTGTTATAACTCTTCCCCCCTTAGGGATTTTCGTCCCTGAAAATCTTACCGATGAATAGGTTTGGATAACGTTCTTTCATCAAATCTACAAGCTCCCAAGTTGCTTCCTCAACCCCGTGCTTATGCCAGAGCACTTTCACCAATGAGATTTTCTTATTTCTCAGCTCTTTCACTTCGCGAGCCAGAAAACAGATCGGTTCTTCTTCATAAGTTAAATCGTACTGAATCTCAATCTCGGATAGACTAATCACATGAGAAGGATCAGATCTATACCGTCGGAGCATCGAATCATGAAAAACATTGTGGATCTTTTCTAGTTCAGGTGGCAACAGTAATCTATATGCAACCGGCCCAATCCGTTCTACAATCTCATACGGCCCAATAAATCTCAGACTCAACTTGCCTTTGCGACCAAATCTAAGTATTTTCTTCCATGGCGAGACTTTCAAAAATACTCGGTCACCTATCTAAAATTCTTTGTCTTTTCGCTTCAAATCCGCATATGATTTCTGACGATCTGACGCTGCTTTCAAACTTTCACGAATCACTTTTACTTTCTGCTCAGTCTCTTTCACCAAATCAACCCCGAATATCTTGTTCTCACAAAGCTCGGTCCAGTACAAAGGTGTACGACATTTATGACCATACAAAGCTTCATAAGGTGCCATCTTGATACTCGACTGAAAGCTATTATTGTATGCAAATTTGATCAGGGACAAGTATCTTTCCTACGTACCCTCGAACTTGAGAACACAACATCTCAACATATCCTCGGGAATTTGAATGATTCGTTCAGACTGACCATCCGTCTGGGGGTGGAAAGCAGTGCTAAAATGTAATTTAGTACCTAGTGCATCTTGTAGTTTCTTCCAAAACCGCGATGTAAACCTCGAATCTCTATCCGAAACAATAAAAATAGGTACCCCATGTAATCGTACAATATGAGAAATGTACAATTCAGCTAGCTTATCGAGCGAGTAATCTGTACGGACTAGAATAAAGTGAGCCGACTTCAATCTATCAACAATAACCCAGATTGCATCTTTCTTGCTCAGTGTTAATGGTAAACCAGATACGAAATCCATCGAGATTCGATCCCATTTCCATTCAGGTATCATAATTGGCTGAAGTAATCCCGATCGTACCTGATGCTCGACTTTTACTTGCTGACATATCAAACATTTCGACACCAAGTCTGAAATATCTCTTTTCATACCGTGCCACTAGTAGTACTGTTTCAGATCATTATACATCTTCGTGCTACCCGGATGAATAGACAATCTACTATTATGAGCTTCATTACAAATCATCCGAGTCAACTCAGTATCCTTTGGTACACATATTCGGTTTCTGAACTGCAAACATCCCTTAGCATCAACCTGAAATTCCGAGTTAACATTCGAACCACAATGATTCCTTTTTGCTATCAAGTCATCATCAACCTTTTGACCTTCACAAATTTGCTGAACAAATAATGGTCTCACTTTTAATTCTGCTATAATTGCACCATCGTCAGTCAGAGCCATATCTGCATTCATTGCACGCAGAGCAAATAGTGATTTTCGGCTTAGGGCATCAGTAACCACATTAGCCTTTCCCGGGTGATAATCAATCACAAGCTCGTAATCTTTGAGCAACTCTAACCATTGACTTTGTCTCAAATTCAAATCTTTTTAAGTCATCAAATATTTAAGACTTTTGTGATCTGAATAGACATGACATTTTTCACCGAACAAATAATGATGCCATATCTTTAGAGTAAATACTATAGCAGCCAATTCTAGATCGTGTGTCGGATAGTTCTTTTCGTGCGGCTTTAACTGTCTTGAGGCATAAGCTACAACTTTGCCTTCCTGCATTAAAACACAGCCCAAACCATTCAAGGATGCATCACTAAGGATAACGAATTCTTTACTCGATTCCGGTTGAACAAGCACTGGAGCTTCAGTCAACAAAGTTTTCAATTGGTCGAAGCTTTTCTGACACCTTTCTGTCCACTCAAATCTAATATCTTTTTGAAGTAGCTTTATCATCGGAGTTGCAATCATCGAGAAACCTTTTACCAATCGCCTGTAGTAACCAGCAAGTCCTAGAAAACTCCGAACTTCTGAAACATTTCTCGGGGGTTTCCAATCAAGTATAGTTGAAATCTTACTCGGATCAACCCGTATTCCTGATGCCAAAACCACATGCCCCAAAAAACTAACCTCAGGTAACCAGAACTCACATTTACTGAGCTTTACATACAATTGTTTATCCCGTAATGTCTGTAATACCAATTTCAAGTGCTTGGCATGCTCAATTTCATCACAAGAGTAGATCAATATATCATCAATAAACACAACCACAAAGCGATCTAAGTACTGTCCGAAGGTCCAATTCATCAAATCCATGAAAACAGCAAGTGCATTAGTAAGTCCAAACGGCATCACCAAAAACTCATAATGTCCGTATCTCATTCGGAAAGCAGTCTTAGGCACATCAAAATCTCTAACTCGCAACTGATAGTAGCCCGATCTCAAATCTATTTTCGAAAACACCGAAGCTCTCTTTAGCTGATCGAACAAATCATCAATGCGTGGCAACAAATATTTTTTCTTTATGGTTACTTTATTGAGTTGTCGATAATTAATGCACATTCTCATAGTTCCATCCTTCTTTTCTACAAATAGAATTGGCACACCCCAGGGAGAGAAACTCGGTCGCGCAAAACCTCTATCTGTCAGCTCTTGTAACTGAACTTTCAATTCTTTTAACTCAGTAGATTCCATTCGGTACGGAGTAATCGAAATCAGAGTCGTCCTCGGTACTAACTCAATACCAAACTCTACCTCTCGAATAGGCGGCAATCCCGGTAATTCTTCAGGGAACACATCCAGATACTCGCACACCACTGGTACAGATTCAATTTTCCTTTTAGTTATTTTACTATCAAGCACATACGCAAGGTAAGCTTCGCAACCCTTTCTCACATACTTCCAAGCCCATACAGAAGATATCACTGCTGCTAAACCATTTAGATCAGTAGGCTCAATTCGGATTATCTCATTATTTTGGCACTGCAAAGCAATAGTCTTTCATTTACAATTCACCACTGCATCATGTACTGTTAACCAATCCATTCCCAGAATTATATCAAACTCATCAAATGGCAATAGCATTAAATCAGCCGAGAAACATGAATCTCGAATCATCAGGGGGCAGTTACACTTTATCAACTAACACACATCGACCCAGGGGGTTTGATACTCAAATCACAAACTCAGTAGACTCAACAGGCAAAGTCTTACTAGATACTAATGTTTCACACACATAAGAATGAGTTGAACCGAGATCAATTAAAGTAATTACACTAATATTATAGAGAGTAAATATACTGGTAATAACATCAGGGAATGAGGCCTCCTCTCGAGCACAAATGGCATATGCTAGGGCAGGTGCACGAGTCTCGGATCGAACTGCTATGTCCGAAGCCCCTCTCTGAATACCACTCCTACCTCCCGTGTTCCTGAGTGGTCTACCCCTAGCTACAGTGCCACTCAGTCTCACACTCTGAACATTATATTTCTCAGCTGGCTCAGGGCAATCCCGAATGAAATGATCTCATGAACCACATCTATAATAGACTCTATTGTTGTATTTTCCCCAACATTCACCCACATGCCGTCTTCCACATTGCTGACACTCGAGTTTATTCGGTCGAGTATTACCAACACTGGCAATCGAAGTGGCTTGTGAACTCATTGGTGGTCGATCTCGTATAGAAAGTCCAACAGTAGTCTTAGATCGGTTACTATCATCTCAGAACTTCTTTGATGCCAACTGAAAAGTCTTACTAGTTGATCTCTTGTGGAAATCTCTAGCTTCAAACTCAGCTTTTCTTTTCTCTTTTCCAACCTCTTCAGCTTTGCAAGCTCATTCGACAAGTACTACGAACTCTTTAATTTCAAGTATGCCAACAAGCAATTTTATGTCTTCATTCAGCCCTTCTGCAAATATTTTACACATAGCAGCTTCAGTCGAAACGCACTTTCGAGCATATCGACTGAGTCTCACAAATTTTCGCTCGTATTCAGTGATAGTCATACGACCCTGTTTAAGCTCGAGAAACTCTTTACATTTCTGACCTATTTGACTGATATATTTCTTACAGAATTCAGTCTGAAAGAATTCCCAGGGGACCTGCTCTTTCTGCAAAACCGAAACCAAAGTATTCCACCAATGATAGGCAAAATCGTGTAACAAAGACATGGCACATTTTAGACACTCATCTGGAGTACATGATAGTTCTTCAAATAATCGGATAGTGTTATCGAGCCAAAATTCAGCCTTCTCAGCGTCGTCATCATCTGTGGCCCTAAATTCTTGGGCCCCGTATTTTCATATTTTATCAACAGGGGGCTTATTTAATCTCACAGGATCAATAGTCAGAGGTACCACAGGCATCGGAGGTGGGTTATTCGGGATTGAGGGTTGTTGAACAGCCAGATTTGTCCAAATATATTGAGTAAACCACTCGTTCATCACATTATAAAAGGCTTGTTTAGCCCCATCATCATGGTTACTTGCATTCGGCTGAGAATCAATTAGCTCTGTCCCTTGCGCGGGAGTAGGCGCTACACTCTCGACATCATCCGCTACGGCTCGATCAGGATCAAGATCCATTTACAATACGAAAAACACATTTCAAGCGTCAGGAGTCATCACACTATCGCAGTATAATTTATGGCATGGATAGCTAAACTCAAACACGCTACGTTAGTCAGAGAATCGGGTAAATCGTAGCTCTGATACCAATAAATGTAACACCCCTAACTCACGTCTGTCGCCGGCAGGGTTACGAGCTATTACCGAAGAAAAACATAGTATTCGTACATTCACATAATTCCATAGATCTTATTCGTAAAATAAAATATATTAAATTATTAATCACACTGTATGCACGAATTATAATCCCCAAGTTCAAACGAATTCAAATCAAATATTAAACCTTTGACTTTATAATTATTTACAAGTACTACTTAACCAGATAAAACATTTCACATAGCTTACTATTCAAATCATGTACAACATTAAAATTGGCTATTATAAATAAAAATAAAATAAAATAAAACATACTTGGCAGTTCATTTGAAAACCAAACATGCCTATTTGCTAATTACAAAGCCTTACGCATTTGACCATTTTAATATAACTAATTTTAAGAACACATACCAACCACTAGTGTATTAATTTCCATATCATCTATCATTTGTAGAGTATAACCGCATAATTAAAACACCAATTATATCTTAAGAATAATTCACATCCTATAATAGCATATTAATACATCCAAATATCATAATAACTTGATATAACTCAATCAATTCATATATCCACAATGACATATGCGCAAATTTAAAAGTATATATGTTCTGTTAATTAACACCCTATAGCCGAACATATATATATCAATTATGCAAATTATAATCTATACTTATCAAATGGATTAAAATCGCAACTAAACCATCAAACCAAACATATCAAAACATCTAACCAAGAAGATTTTAAACCAAGCATAACATATAATAACTAAGCCATTTTCGCATGGCTTAAATACACTTCTCATTCATATTGGATTCAAAAGATAGAATAGCTTATACATGCCATAAGTTTAAACTTCCATAAGTTTAAACTTAAGCTTTCAAGAATACCAAAATATAGACGATAGTGTGATGAGCTTCACTGATGATCCCAAGCACGTAACAATCTCCAAAATCTATAAAATTAAGACAAGTAAACACATTCTCAAAGTAAGCTATTTTAGTTTAGTAAGTTATAAGCAATTTGAACAATTTAAAAGACATTAATAGCTCAATTTGAGTAACCAAGTCCTGCTACTAAAATCACATATTCAACCAAACTTGACTACCAATATATCTATCAATCAATCAAGTTTAATCCCTAACATGTTCGAATATACATAAACTCTAAAAAAAAATTACTTAACACTTCCCATCTTACCACTTAATACCTAGTCGAGTGTTCACTCACATATAAAATAAATAATCAAACATCATATAATATATATATCATATCATTTTATTATTATTATTATTTATTTTATTTTATTCTTTTCAACTCATCCATCTCTCATTTTTCCAAATCTATCATACATATTATATTTATTACTACCAACCATATAATTTCAAGTTCAATAATATCAACCACAAAGGTTTGATTACGTACCTGCATTATTACGAACATAAATATTACACTACTACTCTTGCATTTGATAATTAGATCGTCTGATCATTTTCCTTCACCCGTTGTATTCGCACACTTAGTGCTATTGTTTAACTAGAAAAGCCATGAAATCGCACACTTAGTGCTTAATATTTTCCTTCGCACACTTAGTGCTCGATAATCAAACTCGTACACTTAGTGCTTATTAACCAAACTCGCATGCTTAGTGAAATTTTCATATTTATTATTCCTATTTGCGTTCGGCAACACCAAGATTTTATATATTTCAACTCGGCTCACACAAATATATAAATTATATTTATTTAAACCAACAATAAATATTTACTTAATGACTTACCTCGGATATCGACGGACATTTGAATTCGACTACTCAACGATTTTTTTATTTTCCCCGATCCACGTCCGATCTTTTTGGTTCTTGATCTAAAAATTTCCAAATTAATCTCATTCAAATAGAATTTCATTCATTTAGGTCCAAATACATGATTGAGCAATTTACCAATTTACCCCTAACATTATGCACTTTTACAATTTAATCCAATTTTCTCAAAACACAAAATATGAAGAATTTGCATATACAATGCTAGGGTCGAATGTTCACTAAGCTTATATAAATCCTCCCATTTTACTAATTTCATAATCTAGTCCTTCAATTTAGTATTTTTTTCAATTTAACCCTAAATGCTCAAAATTACCAAAAATCCCAATACCAAAATGTTAATCTAACACATTTATTTTATTTTCTCACATCAAACATAAATTTCATCAAACTATTAACAATGACACTTCATGAATATATCATCAATTTCAAAATTTCAAGCATGGGCTTTATAGTATTCAAAGCAACTCTCTCAAAAGTGTAAAAATTAACAAAAACCAAACTCAAATCACTTACCTAATTGAACATGCAAGGACCGAAAATATCAAAGCTGAAACTTTCTTTTCTTTCTCTTAGTTTCGGCCAAAAAAAATAAAAGAAAGATGTACACTTTCATCTTTTATTAAATATAATATATTAACATATATTAAAGTATACCATAATACCATAAAATATAATAAACAATTCAAGTCATTAATCCATGCATATTGGTTGGCCACTAATTCCTATTTATGGCCAAATTGCAACCTTAATATTACATAATATAAAAACAATCATAATTTGGCCCTTATACATTAACCCTTAAATTTTTCATTTTACGCGATTAAACCCTTTTTCATCAATCGACCTCCAAACACTAAAATTTTTAAACGAAACTTTCACAAAAGTAACTTCACACATTTTAAACATAGAAAATAATATTTAAATATTATTCTAACTTGAATTCGTGGTCTCGAAACTACTGTTCCAATTAGGGTCCAAATTGGGCTGTTACAGTCCCAGCCTGTGTCTGACCCCGTGTAACTCCCTGATTTAGGTCACACGGCCAACCACACGCCTGTGAGACCATCCCATGCCAAACTTGCAGAGTATACTGACTTATGCCACACAGCCAAGTCACACGCCCGTGTGCTGGGCCGAGTGGAGCATACTGAATTAATTTCTAATTAAACACCAGGGGGACACACGGTTGTGTTACCTGACCATGTGTCACACACGACTGAGACACATGCCCGTGTCTCTGCGCATGTGGACAAAAATAGGCTATTTTCCAAGTTATTTTTCTCACCCAAACTTTCAATCACCTATACAAAACAAATGCCATATAACATTGCATATATAAGCATTTCAATCAATCTTAATCAAGCCTAATTCATGCTAAACCATACCATTAATCACAAGTATCACAATAAGCTATTTAATTTCATACGAAAATTCACATTCTCAAATCATCAATATGGTCACTACCAACTATGCATCACTTTACTTAAAACCACAAGCATATCAATCTCAAATCTAGCCATTTGATACTCCAAATACCAATTCAAAACAAGCATATAAATGGCAGTCATACACAACATATCAAAAGGCCTTTCTTACATATATACATACATCACCAAACATGCCAAAATAAGCCCAATCACATGGCTATACACATAACAAACCATTCATCATTTATGGTCTAATTAAAACATAAGAACCTCCTCTTTAAATTTGTATAGCTATGAGACACATTTAACAAATAGAACTTAACTTTTATGCTTTATGCGATTTAGTCCTTTTTATCGAATTAAGCATTCAAACGATAAAATTTCTCAACGAAATTTTTACGCAATCATACTATAATGTCATAGACATTAAAATAATAATAAAATAATTTTTTTACCTCAGATTTGTGGTCTCAAAATCATTGTTTCAATTTGACTAAAAACGGGCTGTTACACTGGTCATGTGCTTTGAACATCTACTATCAAGATACCATGGGTTTTTGAATGAATCCTCCACCTTGAAGCAATGATCCTCTTCCTAAAAATATAGAATTAAGCTTTGATTTTTGGTACCCAAATTATTTTAGGTCCATAAGCACTAGTTCTTATAATTTTAGTCCCATTAGGTATCAATTTTGAAAGGATGTCTTTATCTTGAGTATTTATGAGTCTTTTAGGGACCCATACACTTTTAATAAGTTTTCCATTGTAAAAATTTTTGGGACCTCTATTTTTATAGAAATTAAATCTTGTTTTTAAAAATTTTATTTTGAGCTTTCTCCTTTAAAAGATCTTTTTGGTAAAACCTTGTTAGAGTGAGATTTTTCACTCTTAAGAAACTCAAGTTGCTTTTGATGATCATCATGAACTTTAGAAAGAAAATTATGTAAGTGAAAATTATTTTTCTCAAAATCATTTATAGTAGCTTGCATATCATTTATTTTACTTTCAAGTTCATGCTTGACTTTGGAGAGTGAATTATTTTCCTCTTTTAGTTTTGAAATAGTTTATTTATATTTTGAAACCATTAATTCAAACTCTAGTCCAACTCATCATAGGCATCTTGTAACTCGTCAAAAGAATAAGAAGTTGAATTGGATGAGTTAGAAGTTACCTCAGAGTCGTCTATGACCATAAGGCAAAGATTGACTACTTCTTGATCTTCATTGTCGGATGAATCCTTATCACTATAAGTAGTAACATGAGCCTTAAGACTTTGTTTGCTTGACCCTTTTTTCTTCCATTGAGGACAATCAAACTTGATGTGTACTGGCTTCTTGCATTCATAACATATGATGGGGTCCTTCTCCTTGGTAGATTAAATCTTGACTCATTCTTTCTTTTGGAATTTTCTTTCTTTATTGGACCTCATGAACCTCTTGAATTACCTTATTCTATTGTGGATTGAGCCAACCTTCTTTTCAACTTTTCTTCTCTTTTATTCACTCATTTTAGCCTCATTTCATGAATGAGCAAAGAACCAATTAGCTAATCTAATGAAAGAGTCTCCAAATTTTTTGCTTCCTCTATGACTGTAACTTTGGCATCCCATGACAAAGGCAAGCTTCTAAACATTTTTTGCACTACTTCTTCATTGGGATAGGTTTTCTCATTGGACTTGAGCTCATTGATGATAATAGTGAATTTATCGAACATAACTTTGATGTCCTCCTTGGGCTTCATCATGAACGTCTCATAATTAAGGGTGAGAATTCCCACTTTTGATTTCTTAACTTGATTGGTGCCCTCATGAGTGACCTCCAATTTGTCCCAAATTTCCTTGGCATTGGCACATGATGATACCCTACTATACTCTTTCGGATCAAGTGTAAAAAAAAAGAGTGTGCATGGCCTTGGCATTGAGTTGTATGCTTCTCCTATCTTCCTTATTCCATTCCTTCTTGCTCTTTGGAACTAAAATATCTCCATCTTGCATTTGAGTTATGGATGGACCATTAATGATGATGTCCCATACGGTAAGATTATGGGCTTGTATGAACATCATTCTAGTCTTCCAATAAGAATAATTAGCACCATTAAAGTAAGAAGGTTTATTGAGGAATTGAGACACTTATTTTAGAGACCAGCTTTGATATTAATTTGTTAGCTGAATTGATCAAATCGAAATTGCCAAGAAGGGGGTGAATTGGCTTTTAAAAAATTTAGGAAAGCTAGAAAAAAAAGATAGAATAAAGAACACAACAATTTAAAGTGGTTCGGCCCCAATTTCCAACTTCGCTACCTTAGCTTTCCACAACTAAGGATTTTCCCAAATTCACTAATTTGTACAACCTTTGAAGACAAGGTTTAACCTTACAACTCCCTTAAGATATCTACCCAAATCTTAAGACACAAACCCTCTCAAATAATAACAAAGAAGAAAACAAAGAAATAATCCTAACAAGATCAAAATGTTTACTAATTAAGCACAAATAGACAAGAATACACTTGAGCTAAAGAATGATAATAAAAGCTGACAAGTGTGTACAAGAGAATTATGGAAGAATTGACAACAAAGGTTGTTTGGATTGATGATTTTTGCTTGAATATGTTTTCTTGTTATTGTAGGATCTTTAGAAGCTGGTATTTATGCCCCTTAATTGATTTCCAACCATTGAGGTTGTTATGGTAGTTAATAGAGTCATTGCGGATGTAAAAACTAGAGCATTTAATACACTTGCAACAACAAGTATTGATTTTTTTTCATAAATGCTAAATTCAGTGATCGTTGGAGCTGAAATATCGATACTAGGAAAACTTTTATCGATACCAAACAAAAGGTATTGATACCGGATCGGTACTTAGCCTATTTTGTAAAAGTTAAAAAAGTTAAAAATATAAGCGTTATGTCAATGGGTATTGATATTTTGAAAATATCAATACTTGGCCAAAAAGATATCGATACTTTTTGGCCTGAAACAATTTTGACTTGTTTTAAAAACTATTTGTCTAGTTGAAAAAAAGTCTATAATTAGTTAAAATCATTTTAACTTGATTTTGAGAACAATTCACATATTTTCTAAGTAATAATTAAAAATTTTATTTCTTAGACTTCTTTTGAAAAATCATTTAGTCAATTTTGTTTGATTTTAACTTTTATTCAAAAACCCTTTAATTTGTTATATAAAAATATATTTCCGAATAAAGCTTAGTTTAACATAACTCTTATATTTTAGAGTTATTTTAGTAAAGTTTTGGTAGTATTTTAGGTGTAAATTTTAGTATTTAGGTTAGTTTCTATTAAATTTTATAGTTTTTTTTGGATTAATTGTGTTTTATTTTAAGTTTTTTTATTTCCATCATTTTTATAGTTAGTTCAAATTTATTTACTATTTTCCTTTTTCCATTTTAAGTCCAAAGTAAAGAATGGAAGAGTTAGAGCAGAAAGCAAGAAGTTGTGAAGAAAATTCTTCTACTCCACCAGATCAAATTTATGGTGGAGATTGTTTTTGAAGTTAGAAACTTTGGTAACAAGTAGTTTGTTCCGTCACAATTCTTTGTTTGGTGCAATGGAGTGCCACAATAAGACCCAAAATTTAAGGGTTTCGAGAAGCTTAGAAGAGAAAGAAAATAAGAGAAATTAATTTGAGGCAAAAGAAATAGTCTCCCACACCAAAAAAAACTTCAAGCTTGCAAAGACAAGAAGAAAAAGAGATCCTAGGAGCTCAATTCATCTGCTTCATCTTTTTTCTATTTAGATTCTTTCTTTTATTTTTAATTGATGCAAGATTGTTATAAATTTCTTTGTGTGATGTTTTCTCAACTCATGATGAACTAAACTCTATTTCCTCGGAATGATGATAGATCTTAGATCTTAGTTAGTTGATTTTTTTCTTCAAATTTTTTGGTATATTTTAATTAGTTATTCAGTCTTGTGTTTATTTAATTTGCTTGCTTGGCCACCAAGCTATATTAATTTGATAACCTTAATTTGTCTTGGAATAGAATGTTAGGGTTGAGATATAGACTTAATAAATTAGGATTAACTCTAGTAGCATTAACGAATGAGTTAATTTGTGACTAGGACAAAAATATACTTGATGCCTTAATTAACCTGATAGGTTTGTTCTTAATGGTTTAAACCAACTTTCCTAATATGAAACAATAGCTAGTGGAGAAGAGGAATTAGTTAATGCCATTGAATAATTACATAAATTGAATCAAGGGTTAGTAATTACATAAATTGAATAATTGAATGAGAGTTGACTGGTTAACTAGATTAGGTGAATTTAGAGTTCCAAGTGCATAAAATTGATTGAGAAACTCAAAAAGTTTTTATTGTTTTAATGCAGTAAAATCATTATAATTTACTTAGTTTAATTTTAGTAGTAATTATAATTTATTTTTTAATTTGAATAGATAAAACTGAATAGTTAATACCTAGCAGCTTAGAATTTAGTCTTTGTAGGAATAATCTCTTTTTATCACTTTATTACTTGATTAACACATGCACTTGTGTTACAATTTTTAGTCATCAAGACAATATCACATATAACACATTACACCACTATTGATATGCTTATTTATTAGTTCAATAAGATCTATACAGTTAAACTTTTCCTTTATTTTGCGGGGCCATTTCTATATTTCTAAATATTTTATTCAATTCCTAACCATTAAATGATCATAACTAGGTCAAGTTTTCTCTATTTCTACTAATTTCCTTAATATCCATCTTTTTTATCTTTCCTGGAGGAAATTAATGACTATCTGAATATATTTAAGCTTAAGAAATGGATTAGAAGACCCTCAAATCCCTTTCAATTATGGATTGGAGTAAAACCTCTTAGTTCGAACCTCTTAGCCCTACTAACTCATTTGCACCAATAGAAACTTGAGGTAACTGTCATGATTTAGAGAGTGCCTCCTTTACTCATGCATGTAACTATCCTCAGATTATAAGCACAAAAATTTTTAAATCATGAACTTAAAAGTTTTAAGCTTCACTACTTATGCATAATAGACTCATCTCTAATTTGAAATTCTTTTCATTAGGTGATAATATTAATGTGCTTGCCACATTCGCTCATTTGGATCCTTTTCATGATCTCTCTCTATTTCCAGATATGGATTTTCCTCAGTTTTTCTTTGTAAAACAACCACAAAATTTACTAACATTTTAGATAGTTTCTTGGCATACCATTTATCCATCTATGGTGTACTAAGAATCTTTTATTTTTTATTGTGTTTTTACATTGTTATCTTTAGATGGCCATAAAAGAATCAAACTCTATTGGAGGTTCTTTTCTATAAATTTCTTAAACACCATTCACTTCCAATATACATATATACTAATTCATATTAGAATTGCTACCAAATCAAGAATGATTTGGTTACAATCATCAATATTGAATCTTAAGATCATACTACCCTTGTTCTCTTATATGACATATATATCTATACTCTATCTATCGCTTTATTTTAGTCTAAGAATTAACTAAACCCAAGCTCTGATACCATTAAAAGTGACATTCTCTACCTTGTATGGCAAGTGATGCCATGATAATGCAATATTCACTTAAACAAAATTTATTCTTATTAAAAACAATATTTGCTTAATAAAAATCCCATAAACAAAATTCAACCTTTTTAAAGTTCCAAACACATTTTCAAAGTCATTGACATCATTTCTAGAGTGGTAGGACATGAAAAACATAGAAACCTAACTTTTGAGCACTTTAATGGCTTGAAAATACAAGTTTGAGGGGGGTGTAATAGGCCTTATTTCTAGACAAGACTTGTATGTCTCGAGACATTATGTCTATTGTTGGATTTGGTACCCTTATTTTAGTATATTTGTTTGTAAACTTGTAATTTTTTGAATAGATTGAATAATAAAAAAAATTCATAAATTACATTATATATAGTTTGTATGATTGTCCTTGTATGGTTTTTGCACTCAAAGCAAAATGGAAGCAAATGTTGCTCATTGTTTGCCTAAAATTTAAATTAATACAAAGCTATATTACTTGGTCGGATTGTAATATAGAAAGACAACTTGTATTAGTAGACGAACACGAACATGTCCTTAGTCTAATAAAAAATGAACAAACCGATTGAAAGACTAATATGTTGTCTATCAAGTCCAATTATGGAGATGCTTTGTCTTGAGCATTGGAACGGATGACTCCAAAAGATAGAGACATAGATGTGACAGACTTGATTAACAGTACATTGGACAAGACCCAATAAGAATAGATCCTGAATCTGTTTATAGATTTATTCACTTGTGACATTCATAGTGTGGCATACCTAAATCCTAAGTGAATGACAGACTATGTATGCGTGATTTGTATGCTGTGATGTAAGTAAAAGCTTGAGTTTGAATAGATAAGGAATCGAAAGCTAATGCATTAGGTGTGTACAACTTGTGCAATACGTAGCATCATTCACACAAGTGAAATTTGTAGCTTGAAACATAGGTAAATGATATCCTTTCATTGACATTACATGGTTGATGAAAAGTAAATGTGGCCACGGGTTATTCGTCTTTGTGATGAATGACTTGATTACTTTTTGATAATAATTGACTTTTCATGAAGGAAGATGTAATGATCACCATGAGATAAAATAGGATTGTATTGTGAGAATGAATATTATCCCAAAGAGATTAATGATATCTTATAAGGGGAATACAATTATGAAAAGATCATTAGATGAGCACTAATCAGTTGTTTTCGTAATGGTATGCCATTGCAGAGAGTTCAGTCATGATACTATAGTGGAATGACTTTGTGACTAAATGAGTTTATAATTAATAGGAAAAATGCTAGAACTTAATTAAAAATCATTTGAGCTTGAATTGCATATGTCCAATTGGTCCCTCTGCTACCTCACAAGATTAGTTGGTGAAGCAATGCACATATAAATTTAACTAGATAAGGCATATAATATCTCAAGCTTTTGAAATCATCAATCACTTTCATAATATACTATGAGTATCATTTTCATTACCCTTCACATCTCAAATTTCATATATCATACATAATATGGCATAGTAAATCATGACATATATCTAATAAGCATTTAGGTTTTATAGATCATCCATCACACACATATATATCCATTTCACATTGTACACATTTGATTCCACATAGTCAGTAGATAATAAATAAACATAACATATATTAAGAGATAAATTTCATGCTTATTTCATCCGTCACATGATAAATTCTCATCATTTTCATTGCATATGTGCATAACCATCTTTCCATTTCATATGAACATTAGTACATTAAGTTTTTATACATGTCTTTCCATTAACCTTTACTTACCCATTGAATCAAATGAACTAACATCAAATACTTGGAAAATACTCATATAACCATTTAATTCCCTAAACACACCACAGCATCACGATTTAACATATATATAGACATATGAAGTATATAATCACACTAAAGCATTAACATTCATTATCAAACTATACTAGTCAAACGTTCAACTCGTATTCACACTTACGATACATACTTCACTTGAAGCGTGTTACCTGAATATCAAATTATCGGAGGATACCGTGGTGTCTTTCAACCATGGTCTTATTTATTCTTAACTTGATGCCATAGTGTCTTTCAACCATGGTCTTATTCATTTTCCATCATGTTGCCATAGTGTCTTTCAACTATGGTCTTATTTATTCTCTGTCATGTTTCCATAGCGTCTTTCAACTATGGTCTTATTCATTTGATTCGTGTTTTGAAAACGGAGGTACGATTTAGTTAGACCTAGTTGCAACGATCTCAAAAACATTGGAAACATTTGGGAAGTTTAAAGAAAAATTAGAAAATTTGGACTGTAGGGGTCACACGGCCGTGTGGCCAGGCCGTGTGACTCACATGGTTGAGGCACATGCCCATGTCTCCAATCGTGTAACAATCGAAATAGGGACACATGGCCGTGTCCCAGTTCGTGTCCGCACCCGTGTAACTCTTTGAGTTGGGTCACACGGCCAAGCCACATGCCCGTGTTCCAGGTCGTGTGCTAGGCCGTGTAACAGCCTGACTTACATGCATTAAAACCTACAGGGGACACACAGCCATGTCCCCTAGCTGTGTGTCACACATGGCTAAGTCACATGCCCGTGTTTCAGGCCATGTGGACATGAAATTGGCTAAAATCAAGACAATTCCATCACCAAAACAAGCATGTACCTAAAAACATTTTGAAGACATGATCAAGGCATTATAAAATAACCCAATCGAACATGAAATGACCAATCCAATAGTCTAAAACCATTCAACCAATATGCCATACAAGGCACCTCAAATGCAAACAAACAAACATACCTAAATATATACATATACTTGATCACATACCATAACTTGACCTATACCATTTCAATATAAACTTACCATTTGAGCCATGCCATTTATGTATCATAAGCACTAAAATGACATAATTCAACCATCATCAAAATGGTACAAAAACAACCAACTTATACATACCCAAAATTAACATCTGAGCATTCAACAAAACATCATGCACAAGTCCACCTATACATGCCATTACAACCTTGGCCAAAACATTAAAAACTACTGATATAATTGCTGGATAGTGTGATATATCTCCGAAAAACTTCCAAACCGATTGAGCTTCCATTTATCCATAAAACATAGGAAAGAAAACTACGTAAGCACATAATGCTTAGTAAGTTCATAAAACGTGAAACATACCTTACCATCTCATTATTTAACAATTTAACATTAAGATTAAGCATAGTATAATTCAACCGTAAGCTTGGCACAAGCCTAAGCATCAACAACAACACATTTTAGATTATTCAAATATAATTCACTTGAATTAACATAAGGTAAGCTATTTGTACATGAACATGCTTCCCTTGAATGCACCATTTTCATAAACATAACATACTTTCATTAAAACTTTCCATTTCTTTCCTTTTCAAAATTTCATGATATAGTTCATTTGAAAACTTATCATTCATTTCCTTTTCATGCCTATTGAACCATTTAGAATATCATTAAATACTCGGGAAAGCTTACATGAAGTATGCTAAACATATAACCGTAACCTTTCCTTTAAATCATTGCTCACACGAGCTACGAAATAGGCCTGCTCACACAAGCTGTGGGTCATAATGTAAGCTACATGATTCTGCTCACACCAACACCCGAAACATGAAACCCTAATAAATGAATTGATTTGTATTGCTTTTAATTGAGAAAACTAGAAGAATTCCCCCAAGAACAGAAAAATGCTACCATTCCCAAACTGCCTTATTTTCGATGCTAGAATTCAATGGCATCAAATTTTTCCAAAAGGAGACCACAAATTTCTATCAAACTATTCAAGGATGTACATTCATCCTTTAATGTGGTTTCGATTCAGCCTCATCTTTTAATGATGAAATCTAGGACGATGTTCATTTTCACCGGTGGAATGACTTTTGCTTACTTCCTAAGCAACCTACCATTATACCTGTAGTGCTGGAGTTCTACTCCAATTTAAAATTTTCTACACATGATAGGGTATACGTGAAATGTAAATGTATCAATGTTTCCAGAGCCACCATCTGTGAATATTGTGGCATGGCGTATTACAAGAAGGAAGATCAGTCGCTCCTCGATTTGAACCATTTTACTAATTTAGACACAAATGCCATTCTAAATTACCTTACGAAATGTAAAGGTGAATGGAAGCATGAGGCTTGCTCGGGGCAACCTCTCTCATTTAAGCAATCAATCATGTTCCCCATTACAAAAATATGGATGCAATTCATATGCACGTATATTTGCCCTACATTGGGAACTTACAATGTAAATGCGATTAGAGCAGTCCTATTATATTTCATTTTGCAACAAAAAATAATTTGTGTAGGTACATTGGTGGTGGTAAGGTCGGTATTTATTTCCCACATTTAGTCACTGACCTCTGTCGTAGGGCTGGTGTCAGATAGCATCCACTGAGTAAACTCAGTGTCCAACATGAAGCATCATCGAAGATTCCTTGTTATAACAATTTCGAGATCATCAGAGGAAGCAAATTCAGGAGTGGAATCAAAGAAGTCACGAAAGAAAGGAAGCTCCTTAACCTGCGGAGAAACTGAGTGCTGCAAAGAAAACCAATGGTGAGCATACATGGTGGCAACATAGACTTGGACATGATATATGTGCTATAACAATAGGATGCTTGAGGCAATGAAGCCATTTATAAGTACATTCCTAGGAAGTCTGGGGGCAAGAGTCACACAATGGCTCATTTGATTGAGTGACTTATTGAAGGGAGATGATAATGAAAGGGAAGTAGAGTCTGTAAAAGGAAACGAGAAAGCTATGGAAGTGGACGATGAGGTGTTAAAAGTTAATGAATCGATGCCTCGGGATTAGACTATGGAAGACGCCGCTAGATCAACAGGTCCTATGTCTAGGGGTATGGATTCAGGAGAGCAGAGCACACCTCTTTGACGAGCAAAATGAAGAAGACTACCTAAAAAGGAAGAAAAGTACTGAGAGTTGACAAGATTGATTCAAGGGATGACAAGTCCAATTCTTAGTTACATGTTTTTGTATTTTATTTATTTTAGTGCGGTATGTAAACTATTAAACACTTTTGGTTTTTATTTTTGGATATTATTATCATGTGTTTGTTATTATTGTTTTTTTTATGTGCAGCAAATTACCTTGAAAGACTTCACAACATTTAGAGCTTCAACAAGGAGGTGGACGCTAGTATGAAACTCTATTCTAGGGAAGTCCGATAACCTCATAACTTTTATTTTGTACACAATGAGGACAATGTATAGTTTTAGTGTGGGGGTGCACATAAGTTTTTATGTGTGTTTATTTTAGTTTTTATGCATTTTTTAGAAAAAAATTAAAAATCCCAATAACATTTTTGATTTTTGTTTTTAATTTTTCAAAAATCCAAAAATATTTTTCTTGTTTGTTTTTTTAATTTTTGTTATTGCATGGTGTTTGGACTAAAATTAAGTAATGAGTAAGTAGTTGTACATATCAAATGTGTATATAATATTTCCAAACTTGTAAATTTTTAATGATATTAGATAATTGATTGCTCTTAATTGTAGATTAATTAGTTCACTTAGTTATAGGTATAATAGATTAGAGGCGATAATTGAAATGAAAATGTATAAAATGTACCGTAAAATGAATAAAAGACATGGATCCTTGTAGATAAATTAGTCGAATTGCTAATTATTCATTTGAATAGATGCATGCTTAATAAATTGTTGCTAGGTGACTAATTCGAGAACAATCTTAGGCATTGTTTGTCTAGCCTTGAGCCTAAAGAACCAAGCTTAAACATTACATTATCCCTAGTTCCCAAATTTGAGCTTTACATTGCCATTCTTAATGAACCTCTATGTTTGAAACCTTGAGCCAAAATTTAGTTCAAAACTCAACCCTTCACAGTTCTTGAACTTTGTAACGCACTATGGAATGGATGTCAGACCATGGACATTGATGGTTAGGTAGGAATATTGTAGAGGTTTCTTATAAAAATGTACTCAAGTGATAGCTAAGAGGGGTCGAGTTAGCTTGTAATTGATTGTTGCTAGAAATTGTGCTTAAAAAGAAAAGAAAAATGTGAAAGAAAGAAAAGATCAAAAGAATTGTAAGAGAAAAGAACAGACAAATTATAGAAATGCTCGCAAAAAAAGAAAAACAAAGGAACGTAAAATAGTCTCGAAATCATAGTGCACAAAATGAGCTAATATCGACCATTCTCTTCCACATTATTAGAGAAATAAGGAAGGTGAGAGAAAGAGAAATAAGGCAGTGAGATGTAACGATCACATTTGAGGGGAATTGGAAACATTGTCTATGCTATACTATTCATAGTATTTGAACCATTTAGACATGAACTTCCTTTGAATCTGTACCAACCTCAGGCTCAGAACGTTACAAGCCTAAAAAGACCTTTGGGACCCGAATAAGTCAGTGGCACATTAATTTCTATAACATTAACAATTCTTTTTAAATATCTATGAGTGATCTGTATAATTTATTTTGACGGATAACACTAGTAGATAGATTCATTTACATTGACTCTACCTGTATTGACACTTTAACCTTTTGAACTAATAATGTTTACATTAAGAGTAAGTCAATTAGATAGATATCATTCTTAAATTGCATGTGAAGTAATTCTTGTACAAATTTGATGTTTAATGACTATATAACTTAATTACCTAATGTAGTCTAAAAGTCATCTTTTTTCATGTTTTGTGTGTTTGCTTGAGGACAAGCAAATACTTGAGTGTAGGGGAGTTGATCTGCCACAAATCGACGTGGTCAAATTAAGCTTTTCTGACACATTTAAGGATCTTTTTCTCAAGGAAAATAGAATTTTTTAGCATAGTTTTTCATTATTTTCATATTTTTAGATAATAAGTGAAAATGTCTCAATTTTGTCTAATTTTCTACCCAAATTGGACGATAGTGCCATTTAGAGGCCTAACGTGTGTTTGAATGCTATAAGAACATGTCAACTCGAAAAAAAGTGAGAATGACACCTAAGGCAAATGTATCGCGATATTCAACCCTTGGGATTGCAACACCCTAGACAGTATAGAAGACCAAAGACTACCTTTAGTGGTATCGTAATATCACCTTGGTATCGCCATACCGTCCTTCCAAGGAGGATCCCAAGTTCGAAAACTGCTTGAGATGTCGCAATATCCTCTTTTGAACATCGCGATATAACCTTTGTTAGAGAGACAAAATTGGACAAAATTGGCAACCTTTGTCTACCCGGCCCCCCAATCACAGAAGGCTTGTGTAGGGGCATTTTTCGCATCGAAAATTCATCAGATTACACTTCAAAATAGCCAAAAGTTTCTAAGGAGGAGAGACACACATGTTAACTTAGTTTTAGGTTTAGTTTTCTCTAGGTTTTCTTTAATTTGTCTTTGAACTTTTTCTAGGTTTTTTATTTTTCTCTTCTTCTATATTAAGTTAGAGTTTATTTTTCTGCATTTAGTTTTTGTTCTTCTTGTTCGTTATGTTAGTTAAGTTGGTTAACATTGTAACTAAGGTTTATTTACATTTACATTTCTACTCCCTGTACTTTACTTCCAAAACTATCTAAACTTAGTTTAATGTATTTAAGTTTATTTTAATTTAAATCTATCAAAGCTTATTCCTTTTATGTTCATTGCTTTAGATTTCTCTGTTAAATTATTTTGGCTTCATGCTATTCAAGTTTTCTTGCATAAAAATCTCAATTTTTATATTTTTCTCAAGCTTTACTTTCATGGCTTCCTTGTTTTCCATTGCTATGTTTATTTTCCTTACCTTCTCTTAAGGAGGTTTGTTAATGGGGATGTAGATTAACTAAAACCTTTGGACAAAACACTATATCGTAACAAATTGAACTAATTTTAATAGAATTAATAACTTAGGTACTGACAACCTTAAGGGAAACATTAAGATAAAGTGAGACTGGAAGGTAATCTTGTCGTGCACCTGTTCAGTAGTTCCAAATTAACTGGCGAGATCGAAAGATAAACTAGACCTAGTTTGTGTAAGTTAGTAAAATTTATATCGGAAGATAAAATGGAGCCACTTGGTAATTTACACGATTTTATGTCCTTAGTCCAAGATTTGTTGTACCACACTAAAGTCAACCAACCCCCATGAGTTATTTGATAATTGATAGATAGTCCCTCTAGTTAACATTTCTTGCAATTTAGTCCTTAGTATAGAATATCTAATTTTCTTGTAAAACTATCTTTTCTAGACTGTCATACTATAAAATCATATTGGTAGTCACTTAGACTCTATTGTGTATGTTATTTATTGTTCAATAGCCTCTTCCTTTGGGTTCGATCCTTGGAATAGTTCGGTGTTTCATTGTAACACTATAAATATTACAATTGACCTGTATTGTAACAGCCCGGTTTAGACCCTAGTCGAAATAGTGGTTTTGGGACCAAAAATTTGAGTCAAAAAAATATTTTAATATTATTTTTTGTGTTTATTATATGTGAATTAGCATGTGTGAAAGTTTCGTATGAAAATTTTACCATTTGTGTGCTTAATTAGAAAAAAAGACCTAATTGCATAAAATGTAAAAGTGGCCTTCTATTTGTTAAAGTACCTAATTTCTATGTCTTTTTAAATGAGAGGTCCTTAAGTTGCAAATAGACCATTGATAAGGTTAATGGACATTAATGACCATTCAATATGTGTTTATTTTATGATTAATAATAAGACTATTATGGTAAAATGTATATTATGTTAATATTAATTAAACAAAACATGAAATTAGTTCATTTCATGTCCATAGTTTCCAAAAATCATAAGAAAATAAAAATAAAAAGAACCATCTAGGGTTCGGCTAAGCTAAAGCTCAATTAAGGTATGATTTTCGATCAATTTTTAATAATTTCTACGTTTTTGTAATCGTTGCTTTGTATACTATCAAGCCCATGTCTCAATTTGTGATTTTGTTGATGATTTTTAATAATTTCTACTAAGTTTTATCTTTGAATTTTTTATGAATTTGAGTAATTTGGGCTAAATTGTGAAATTTGTAAATTGAGGGACTAAAATGTGAAATAAATGAAATATGTGGACTTGTATGAGTGCTATGAAAATTTGGCCAAGCATATGTCTAAGGAAATTTTAAGTATTTTGTGATTTTGTGAATTAGGGACTAAAATGCAAAAATGTGAAAATGTGAGGGCTAATTTTTAAAATGCCCATGTGTTTTTGGATTGAATTGAATGATTTGGTGAATAAAAGGGTTAAATTTAAATGTGTTTAGATCAAGATCCAAAGAAAATAGAATTAGGTCGGGAGAAAACGAAAGTCGTTGAATAGTTGCTCGTTTCTGTTCATTTCTATATGAGGTAAGTCTATATACAAATAAATGTATTTGCAATTGTTTATTTATGCTTATATGTTATTGAACAATAATGAATAGCTTTATTCTTTGAATATGAGACATCCGAGAAAGTATCGACAAAGTTCTGACGTCCGAAAAGCCCCGTACGAACTTTAGGAATAGTTAGGATACATATGTCATTACATAGGATTCGATATGTGTTATCATGTAAGACCATGTCTGGGACATTGGTATCGACATATGATTTACATGTAGGACCATGTCTGGGACATCGACATTGTATTTGATTTTGTGTAAGACTCTGTCTGGGACAGTGGCATCGACATTTGATTACATGTAAGACCACATTTGGGACATTGGCATTGTACAAGATTTTAGAGCTATCTGCATATCCTTATGATTCCGAATGGTTCAACAGGCATTCCGAGTAAATGAAATATTATGTGAACATGAATCCGATTCAGGTGCGTTTGAATTGAGTATCATATTTGATGATGAACGGTAAGTATATGTATTTTAGTGAATAAATGCTGATATGTGATAAAAGCATGAGAAAATATGTTATGTGTTAAAGAATTTGAAATATGTGAAATGCATATGAACATTGGGGTTTGAGATAGTATTTGGCAATGGATTATATGTAATTTGATGATGCTTTCATGCTTTGAATGTTAAGTTTATTTGTATATGGCTTATTAAGCTTTTGAAAGCTTACTTTGTATGTGTTTTGCATTGTTTTATAGATATTGAAGCTACTGAGAGCTCGGGGATCATCGAGGATCATCACCATACTATCGAACTTCATTTTGGTATCTTTTGAAAATGTGAATAATAAAGTATGGCATGTATAGGCTAGAAGCAAGGGAATATGTTTTGTGATGTTTATATCTAGCCATGTGATTTAGATTGATTATGGTTGTGTCAATGAATGAGATCTTGGTATGAAATATGTGATGCAATTTAATTAATATGATGTGTTTTGAATAACTATAGAAATTGGTCATTTTAGTAAGTATTGGTATACGTTTATTTAAGAAAGTGGTAAGTTTTGGTCATGAGATTGAAAGATGTAATTCGAAGTATTGAAACATATGCTCTGGTATGATTTTAGTTTAGATTTGGTATGGTTTGGTTGATGAATTGAGAATGGAATTTGTTGATAATGTAATGGCATGAATGATGTAAGTCTTGATATTGAAACTGGCTGACATTATAGTACAAATGTACTTGGTTTGATGTTTGTAGGTTTGACCCAAATTGAGTGGCGAATTGGCTTTTCAAATGGCCTATTTTTGTCCACATGGGTGTGTGTCTCATCTGTATGCGACACAGGTCATGTTGCACGGCCATGTGTCCCCTGGGGTACCCTACGATTTTAAGTCAGGCTTGAGCATGGCCAAGACACACGGGGTTGTGGGTAGCTATGTGACCCAAGTCAGTTTCGACCATAGCCAAGGCACACGAGCGTGTCTAGTGGCCGTGTGAACAAGTCAGTATGTATGCCCTATTTGGACACGGTCGAAACACACGAGCGTGTCTAATGCCATGTAAGGCACACGGCCTGTTTACACGGGCGTATGACCTGTACAACTTTGAAAAATGTTTAAGTTTTGAAAAATTTTGTATGAGCTCGATTTAGTCCCGACCCCTTTCTAGTGCATCTTATAGTTTCGATGACCTATATAAGGGACTCTATAGTAACTTTTAATTATGATTGTGGATAATGTTTTTGAAATGTTAAATAAATGTTTCGATTTGTCCGGTAATGCCTTTAACCCTAATCCGGCGACAGATACAGGTTAGGGTGTTACATGTATGCTCGTAGTAAACAGGGCTTTAAAAATAGTTTCATATTCATTGTCTTAAGGCACATGTGCACAACCAATCAACAGACATGGTGAGGTTGCATTCACGTTCTTGAATAAATGATCAACCACTCATCTGGTGATAGCATCTCTCCACTTCCGAATTAGTTAATCGAATGGAATCAAAGTTGATCGATGCCTCAGTCGTACGTTGTTATTTTCTTGATGCCATTGAAAAAAAATAGCAACGATCCAAATGGTTAAATTTAAATAAAAAAATAGGGTTAGAGTATGAAACCTTGAGTTGTTGCTGACTAAGATCAAATTTTCACCGGTGTAGAGTCTGTGTTTAAAATAAAAGAAGACAAGTAGACGATGACTCGAGGAAGAGGAGAAGGAAGGAGAGATCACTTATAATGTTTGAGGATCAAATGTATGAAAGAATGAAGCTATTAATCAGATGAATGGGAGATGACTGAGGGAAGTTCTGACTTTCTTAGGGCATCTAAAAAGTGTGTATTCAATGTTAGAAACGATTGGTATAAATAGAGCTTCTAATGGGATTTTAACTGAATGGTGGGTTGAACTCTACTAAAAAACATTGGCTTGTCGTTTCATAACATGTTCATGACGCGACACAAAGACTAAAATTTCCTATATCAGTTGTGATGATGTCATGTCGCGCCATAAAAGTACAATGTCGTACCATGATGATTGATTTCTAAGGAATTGATTTTGAAATGGTCGTGTTGTGCCATGGCTTTGGTTTGTTACGATACGAACTTGTTTCCACCCTTTTCGTGATGCACCGATGTCTTCCAGTCGTTCGCTTTTGTTCTCAATTGGCTTTGATCTCTTCCATTCCATTCGGAAACCTATCTGTTCCTAATTTTAATATGTGAAATTAATAAAAAATTCTAACGTCTAGCTAATGAATAGTAACATGCAATATTTTTAACTTAATCTACTTCTGATGGGTTGATCTATATGATGTTATTAGACTCCTCTAGTGTTTGGTTCTAATGCTCTTTAAATTCCCATGTCTCGCCTTCCCTATCTAATATAATGCTACATTCTAAGGCTTGCTTCTCGATTTCAGATTCAATGCTACCTCCAAAATACCGTTTCAATCTTTGTCCATTGAACGATATCTTTGCTCACCATAGCTATACTATTAATTAATAGGTGCACTTGCCTTAGTCAGATTTTTAGTTGGTTTCATGCACATCAAGGTATTAATTTTCAACTTTAGATTACATTTTTTTTACAGGAATTAAATTTTTTTCGGGCAAGGTACGGTCAAGTTGGACAAGACCATTTATAATAGTTCGAGTCTTTCCCCATGGCACAGTGGAACTCACGACTAAAAATGTAGTAATTATTGTCTTTCTATCATTTAACTGATAAATTTGAGTGATAGATTAAAACTAAAAGTAACTAAATTAATTAACTACAAACACGACAAAGAACAAATCAGGAAAATAATCGAATAATAACCAATGAGTGAAACAATACCCAGGAAAGAATTCACCTAGATTTCATCTGTCATTATCAATCTAAATTACACAATTTCTTCACTTTCTATCTTGATCTATAGAAATCCCTACATTATGCTAATATCTCTTTTCAAGAATAAAAGCAACTGACTCTAGGTTGATTAATTTAAATTTATTTCTAATTAAAACCCCTATTATCGCACTAACTCGATCTAAGGATTTCGCTATTAGATTTGATTAATCCGGTATTCTAAGATTGCATGCAACTCCACTCAATTACACAAGATCTACTCTTAAACAGGGTCTATTCCTCCTATGATTTAAACACATCAAATATGGATAAATAATCCAGAAATATTAAGCAAGAATTAAGCATACGTGATTTAGAACAAGATCTAAGTATTTATTGCGTAAATTAAAACTCAAACGAAAAAAATTAATCATAGGGTTCATTTCTCTTAGGTATTTAGAAAATTAGTTCATGCTTGCAAATAAAAACATCCAAGAGAAAGTATAACCGAAAGAAATAAAGAAACTCATGATAATCTCCTAAGAAATAAACTGGGAGTCTTCAATCTTGATGGAAATCTGCTTCAGGATCGACTTCAATAGTGTTTTTTGAGTTATTTTCTTGACTATTCTATGACGGCTCACTCCTATCTTCTTATTTTTGTCATATATAGGTTTCAAAATGCCCAAAAAACCAAAAACATTGTTTTTTCCATTGTTTTGAGTGGAATTCTTGAAATCGACACGACTTGCCACACGGCTGTGTGGCTTATATGACTGTGTGTCCAAGTTTTGTGGAATGGTCTAGCCTTGTGGCTCTTGTAACTCACTCTGATTTTTCTATTTTCGCTCATTTTTCACTCCTTTTGCTCCCAAATGCTCTCCTAAGTATAAAAACATGAATTTAAAGGATTAGGAGCATAAAATTCACAATTTACATTGAATAACCACCTATAAATGCATTAAGAACGAGATTAAAACGTGTTACTTTTAGCACCTATCAAATATCCACACGGTTAAGTGTTTTTTTGTCCTCAAGCAAAATATTCAACCCGCACTCTAGTTAACTTCCCTCAATTTATTGTTTTCACTGATAATGTCTTAAGATAATTTACAGATAATCATGCATTGAAAATTTACACTAAAATGACACTAAATAGTACAAACAATCCAAGCAGAGAATTTTAAGTTGTAAAAACATTAGGAATCTTCCTTAACTCAATAATTACCTGAAATTCAAACTCAACAAGAATTAATGTAACATCCTAAAATAAGGCATAGTCAGAACAGTGGTTTCGGGACCACAAATCCGACGTTGAAATATTTATTATATGATTATTATGAGGTTTAGAATATGAGAATATGCGTGTGCTAAAGTTTCATGAAGAAATTCTATGAGTAAAGTGTCCAATTAGAAAATAAGGACCAAATTGAATAAATTGCAAAACTTGGATTCTAGAAGCAATTTGCATGAAATTGCTTTGGGTCTTTAATTAGAAGGTCTTAAAGAGAAATTTTATCAATTTCTAAGTTTTTGGACAAAAATAGGCATGTATGGATGAAATTTGAAAGAAATGGCTTAAGGGCATTTTGGTCATTTGGCTAATTAATGAAATAAAATGGGAAAAAGAAGGCAAAAATTAGTCATTCTTCTCCCTTTTCCAGCCGAATTTCTCAAGCCTACATAGCTATGGTTTTCAACATTTTCAACCTCAATAGTAAGTGCTCCCAGGCCCCGTTTTTAATGTTCTTCGTATTTTTGAAATCTCGGTAGCTTACTCTCTCTATTTCTACCCATGTTTTGAGTTAGGGTTCATGTTTGCAAAATGACCCATGTGTGAAATGGTTATTCCTTGATGTTTTATGGCAGAATATGAAAGTTGGATGTGTGTTAAACATCTTTTTCTAGGTGATTTTCAAGAAAAACCCCTAAAAGGACCTTTTTGCAAAAGGTGTCAAATATGTGGTAGAAATGTGAAATAATGGAAAATTTGGGCTTCCATAAGAGGGAAAAACATTTGACTAGGCTTGGGTAAGGTAGAAATTGCATGCATTACATTTTACGAGCCTAGGGACTAAATCGTAAAAATGTGAAAAGTTAGGGGCAAAATGGTTAATTTGTCTGGAGGTGAAATTTAGACTCAAAAAGTCTAATGTGAGATGTTAATGATTCTACTTTATTTTTATAGACCCTGAGGAATAAATTTCGGAGGTCGATCGAGGAAAACGAAAGGTTTCGGAATAATCGAAACACGATACTGGAATGAGTACTAGGTAAGTTAGAATAACTTTAAGTAAACTATTAATATGTCTAATTACATGTGTTATGAATACATGATATTTAGTTATAAGGATGGCATGAAAAGCCATGAAATATGTCAATAATAATGATATGATAATAAATGTCCCGGTTGAAGTAAAAAAGGGAAATTCGATGGATAAACCATGACTTACATGACTTGAGATTCTGCATGTGTTGCAGAAAAGTATTTAACCCGGACGGGTAATTCGTTGATCTCAAATGTAGAAAGTATCTAGCCCGGACGGGTGTTCCTTGAGTGATCAAGCCTCTTGAAGAGTATGTGTGCATTGTGGATTTAGCCTGGACGGGTAATTCGATTAGGGTCCGAATTTATCCTGGACTGGTAATTTAGATCCGAGCTCATTGAGGGTTTTTGTTGCTATAAAAGATTTAGCCTGGACTGGTAATCCCTACATCACCTTATGAGTTTACATTATGGGGGATTTAGCCTGGACTAGTAATCCCGCCGTAAGATGTGAGGTTCGAGGGAGTGCATACATGAGATGATCGCTCTTATGACTTGACGGTAAATGGATAATCAATCGAGATTTTCTGAGTAACTCAACGGGATTAATATGTGATACAAAAATGAAAATGTTGAATGATGAGCTCATCTTAGATAAGTTACATGGTGTGATGTTATGTGACTAACTTGTTGATGGAGTGCATGTGATAGGGAAACCATTCCATACTTGTTGGTTTATTTTCCTAATATGGTTGCATGCTAAACAAATCGGTAAGTTTATTTTCTGGTTATTCGGGCTTACTAAGCATGTAAATGCTTACCCCTCTCTTTTCCCTGTTTTACAGAGCTCGAGGACTCGTAAAGATTGGAAGACGGTCGGAGAGTCAACACACTATCAACTAGTCCAGTCTTGGTATATAGACACTTTTATTTTGTTCAATGGCATGTATAAGGCTTTTGTTTATTTTGTTATATGTGTCATTTGATTTTCCAAATGAAGGCATGTAAAGGTATACATATTCATTTTTATATGGCCATGGGAATTAGCTCATTTTGAAGTAGGTTATGACCTACAAATTTATGCATGCTTATGTTCAATTGTTCTAGTGAGGACCAGATATGGTATTTCATATTTAGACACATGAAATGTGACCAAATCACATGGGATGGCTAGGTCAGAATTGGCAATGAGTTATAATAATAAGCTAATCTTAAAGGTGTTATAAGGCATAGAAATCTTTAATACAAAGGAAATAACCTAGTATGAGTAAACCAATGATATGAGGTTTACATGTAACGAGGTTTATCAAGGTCATGTGAGTGTATAACCAGGCCTTGTTAAGTATTATGGTAACCTATAAGTGTGAGTGGTTGATAGAGGGCGACCAAAGGCTTGGAAAATAGCCTATCAAGGTCCACACTGGTAAACACACGGGCATGTGTCTAGGCCTTGTATGACACACGGACCACCCCATGGGCGTGTGGCATAACCGTGTGTCCCCTGCACCTAAAATTTTAAGTCAGAATACATGGTAATAAACACACGGGTAGAGGCACGACCGTATGTCTCAATCGTGTGGAGGGTACGGCCTAGCACACGGGTGTGTGTCTTGGCCGTGAGTCCCTAAATACATGTTGGCGTCATAAACAGAATGCTCGATTTTTTAGACACAGGCGACCACACGGGCATGTCTACACCGTGTGAAGGACACGGGCCAGAGACACAGGCGTGTGCTTGGCCGTGTGAAAACCCCTGTAGGTTCGAAGTAGAAAATAATTTTCATAAATTCAGCACGGGTGATGGACACAGGTGTGTCCCAATGGCACACGGGCGTATGCTATGTCTCCACACGGGCGTGTGAGCCATTACCTAGAAATTTTCTTGAAGTTTTCCTAAGTTCTCGGTTTAGTCCCAGACCTTTCTCAACATATGTTTTGGGTCTCGTAGACCTATAATAGGGACATTATGATGCATTTTGATTGGCTTTATATTGGAATGAAATTTTATAACCTGTATTTCCCGAAAATGTTCGAGTACATGTCCGATAATGCCTCATACCTAGTCCTGATCTCGGGTACGGGTGAGAGGTGTTACAATTAACATCCTCACTAAGGATTCACTTGAAGCACTCAAAGTGTTTAAGGTTCAAGTAATATGCACTCGACAGTCAAACGAGAAATGTTATAATTATAGGTTTGCTTGAAAATCAGGTCTCCACCACTATAAATGAGATAACACACCAATCAAGAGGTATTTACAAGGTTGTAATGGGGCTTAGGTTAAGGGTATGGAAAATGTCAGAAAAGTTGGTTAAAATTGTGAATTAAGTTGATAAGTTCCCAAACTAGAAAAAAAATTATTTGCTAAATTGAAAGAGTTTACATCAACACGAATTGAAAAATGAAACCAAGCTTTTCAACATAATATGAAAAAGACAATTTAGGCTCAAATTTTTTTTTGATTTTTTTTGATTTTTCTATTTTTTTAGAACAAAGAAGAATTCAACAATGCATATGATGAAACATAGTTAGACAACTAACCAAATCAAATCTCAACAAATAGGGAGTAAAATAAAGGCATAATTTACAACATAGATATGGGTTACGAGTTAACATTCACCTGTTATAGAAAAATATTTGTTAGGATCAATGGGGTTTACTAGGGAATAATACAACATGTAAGTTGTTTAAAGGTTAAACAACTTAAATCCTAAGTGCCTCTATCATATCAATGTATCAAGTCAATAATGTGATATCGACATGTATAACTGAAGCAAGTTATAGAATAACAAATCAAGTTGGCATACTCATAACCAAAAATAAAATGAGCACGAAAAATATATGATCTATAGGCTCAAAAACTCACAAAAAATTATGGTTTTGATGTCAAACTTGTAAATTTAAAATTTCAAAACAATTCTTCAATTCAAGGAGACAACCTAAAATATTTATTTCTGAAGAATAACTTATCATGCTTGACACTCTTGTGTTTTAAACTATAAATCAGCCAATGCACAAATATCCACAAATAAATCCCAAACAAAATCAACAAAAACTCTAAATTAAAAAAAATAACTTCAACGATAGGAGTGAGAAAATCACTTAAAAACAAATAATAATTCAAGGATTTTATTGCATAAAAAATATAAATAACTTCCCCACACTTAAGATGTGCATTGTGTTCAATGTACAAACATATGTAAACAGAATCAGCACAATATCAAAAGATATGGAGAGAACTCAAATTGCCCTGAATGTGTATGAATCCGTCGGAATAATGAAAAATGAAATCGTAGGTGATACTAAATGAAGTACATGTTTCCAAGCAAACTAATAAGAGAATAGACAAAAATAAATAAGAGAAATAGATTACAATCTAGAAAAAAAAATTGAAAAGCATAGCAAAATGATGCATAATAAAATAAAATAAAATAAAATATATAAATCTAGGAAATAAAAAATAAAAAAAATCTAAATTATGAAAATAAAAATGGGCTTTGGGGTAGGGAGTAACAAATGAACAAAAAGACAAATGAAAAAAAAAACTAAATTTAAATACTCACATGGCTATGTGGCTAGGCCGTGTGGCCAGACCATGTGGACGACACAACCGTGTGGTCAGGCCATGTGGAATCACTCAGACAATGTGTGATTCAAAAATAGAGAAAAATAAGCCCAATAACCACACAGTCTAGGATACATCTGTGTGTCCAAGCTGTATGTCACACACGACCGTGTGCTAGGTCGTGTACGATGATCATTTGCTTCTCCCACGCCCATCTACCAGGCCATGCTGGTCACACGATCTATCACACGGCCGTGTTGCCAGGCCATGTAACTCTCTGTGCCTGTGTGGGTTATCTACCATAATTCGGTGTAGTAAATTAAACTAGTTTTTGCACTTTAAAAGCTTGTTCATAAGCATTTTAGTTGCATTTCAATTGCATTTCAATAAGTTTACTTAAGTGTAATAAAAAGTGTTATTTGAGTCTTTTATTGACCTTAGGGGCCGAATGAGGCCTACGGGTGAACTAATATACTTTGTGACTATGTAGGAGACCATTAGAAGGCATATTAATTAAATACTGGCCTCTAGGTTACAACATGGAGCATGCAATGTCACAACATAGGGAGTAGAATAAGAAAATTCCAAAACTATCATCAATGTCGCGACACAGCCTAAAGAAGTCGTGACATACCCTTAAAGGCACCTTGAAGCTGAGCATATTGCCTTCGATGTCGCGACATAGGACCTGATGTGTCGTGACATTGCCTTTGTACGGGAAATTAATTTAAGCTGAGGGCGTTTTGGTTCACACAATCCATCTTTAAGCTCAGGAACGTTAGCTAACGTAGGGTTAAGAACGAAGACCAGTCTAAGCCTATAAATAGGCTCAGCTAACACATGTTATGGATGCCCTTTTACTATGGTATAATTTTCTCATTAGTTCTAATCTTTAGTTTTTCCCTTTCTCTTAGGTTTTAGATTTTATTTCCGTTCTTATTATTTACTTTGGGGAGAAATCATTTTCGAAAATTATTCTCAAATTCTATGAAGATTATGGCTTAAATTCAATACAATCAGCCTTCGTCTAAACTTTATTCTTGAAATTGTTCTTTATTTTCATTCTTTCATTCAAGTTTATGTTTCTTACTAGATCTATGAGGAACTAATTCTCTTATAGGGGATTAGCGAGTGGAGGTATGAATAATTAACTATTTTGTAGGGATTTCTTAACAAATTAGTTGTTCATGAAAGGAAGAGCCTAAACTCTAGGCCTGACAACCCTAGGAAGACATAAAGGTATGAATTAACCAAAAATTGGTATAGCCTATAAGGTCAAAAGGTAAGTACTTCTTGCTGACTCAGTATTTCAGTGGATGCATCGAAGGATCCTGCAGGGGTATTGAGTAGTTGGTTGAACAAGAAAACGCGAGACGATACTTAATTAAAATTAAAAAAAGCGAGCTAATCACTTATGCCCAGATTTAATATATTTCTTATTGGATATCTTGTTTTTCATTTATTTTTCTTTATTGATCTTACTTATCATTAGTATAGTTTCTTAAAAACCCTTCTTTTAATCTTTCATACTATAATTCAATTAAAGTACTGATTAGATCTATTTATGTTTAAGTTAGGATTAATTTAGTGTTCGCCTCCTGTGGGTACAATCCTCGGAGTACTCACCTACTCTGTTGTAACTATATTACAACCTTACTCATATACTTACAGATACGACTTTTTCAAATCTTTTGTGCTGGATTTCTACTCTTGACATTGGTACGTCTAGGGGCAATCAACTTGTTGGTGCTATTCTAGGGAGCCAACATCACTATATTAGTTTTAATTTTTTCATATTAATACAATAATTAGGAAATTTTTACGTTATAGTTACAAATTTAATATTCTTATTTTTACTAATTATTTTCTGGGTTTAGTGTATGACTCATAGCAGGGGAATGCCTATAGAGCCAATCATATATCCAGAGAAAATAATCTGAAAACATTGTCACAGTAATAGTAAAAGAAGTAGCAGCCAATGGAAAATCAGATACCTGCTGGAGGGAATCTACCGCCATGCGAGAATTTTCTATTTGGTGAGGCTAATAATAAAATATAGAAGATCCACCACCACTACAACTACCCGCAAATATAAACATGGCGTGTAACGAGAGGACTCTGAGAGAGTATGCACTACCAAATCTGGTTATGGTTCACAGAAGTATAACAAGGCAAACTATCATGGCCAATGATTTTTGAGATTAAACCAGCTACGATCCAAATGATCTAGAATAATTTGCAGTTTCACAAAACAATGACATAGTATCTAAGTTATCAACTAAAATAGTTCCTACAACTTTGTGATATCTTTAAGTACAATGTGGTCAGTGATGATGCTATTCATCTTTGGTTATTCCTCTTTTCATTAATTTATAGTGCTTTTTCTTGGCTAGATTCGCAGGCGCCAGGATCAATCACGACATGGGATAAACTCGTAGGGAAGTTCCTACAAAAGTTCTTCCCCATTAGCAAGACGGTTTAGCTAAGCAGGGAAATTTTGATGTTCAAACAATTAGAAGGAGAAAGCTTTCATGAAGCATGGGAGTGTTTTAAGCGCTAATTCAGAAGTGCCCACACAATGGATTGCCTGAGTGGTTACGACTGCAAATTTTCTACAAACGGTTGGATGTGCATTTGAGGTTAAGATTAGATGGAGCATAGGAGAAGCCTTAATGAAAATGTACGAGGTTGCATATGAATTAATAGGAAGTGTGGCTATAAATTCCTGCTAGTGGCCAACTGAACGATAAATATACGGGTAAATACTTTCTACAATGAAGGCTGTCTAGGAGGATGATAAATATCAACAACTGATGGACAAAATCAACCAAATAAAGGTTGAGACGAGTGCATCATCTATTTATAAAAGAGACAAACCTATCTTCCATTACATCAACAATCCCACCGAAGACGTGAATTACATCAGAAATAGTGGTGGAAATCCTTGTTCTAATGCAGACAATCCCGGATGGAGAGACCACCCAAACCTAAGATGGGGAGGAAACTGAGGAGGTAATAGCTCTAACCAAGTTTAAAACACTAACTATCAACCTCCTTATTTACAGAAACCCTAGGAAAGGGCCAACCAAAATGACCATTGTGACAACCCTAATTTGACCCTAGTCGAAAAGTGGTTTCAGGACCACAAAACCAAGCTATAAAAATAATTATAAGTTATATTTCATGTTTATGAAGTGAGTAAATACAAGTGTGAAAGTTTCAAGCTTTGATTTGGTCATTTGCATGTGAATTTATTCAATAGGACTTATATGTGATACTTTTGAAATGTGATTGGTTAATTTTTAATGGTTTAATAATGCATGTGTTTAAAGGAATGGTTTTGCATGTTAATTTACCCATTTCTAGTTAGTGGCCGGCCATGTTACTATTATATTATAAAATATGATAATTTTTATAAGCTTTATTTAGTTAAATGCCATATTATCATGAATGAATGTAATAAAATAAAGAAATAAAATAGTAGGTGGGTGAAAACAACAAAGTATTCACCTTGTTTCTTTCCAAAAACCGAAAGAGAAAAAGAGTTGGGGAGAAAGGAGCCATTCGGTCATTTAGGTCTTCATTGAGGTATGAAATTCATGTAAATTTTTGAAATGTTAGATAAATTTGAACTAATCACCAAGTTCTTTAGGTAACCCATGTTAGAAATTTCGGTATTGAGATGTCTAGAACTTTCGGCCATAGTAGCTATGGAGAAATAAGGTTTTTGTTTCTTGTTAAATTGGATGAATCTTGTTGTATGAGTGCTTGAACAAACTATGATCAAATAGATGCATAGATTCAAAGTGGGAAGAATTGGCAATTATGTTTGATGCTAATGCCGAATATGAAAATGTTGTACTTCAGTAATGTATGTGGTTTGAGTTAATAAAATGAAAAGAATGCTTAAATGTGTTATAATCGATTAGGTGTTAAATTAAAAAAAATTGCTAAAAATTTCCATGGTTCTAGCCAAATATGCGTTTGATTAAGAAGAACTTGTTGAAAAATGTAGGTGAACATGACAAGTGTATTCGGCTTAGGGCATAAAGGATATGAAAATTGTGGTATTTATTTTTGATTGTGTGTGTGTATGACCATGGATAATTGGCCGCATAAATATTATAAATACATGATGTATATTATAATTATTAAGCTACAAAACATTGTACATGTTCGGCCAAGGTAAATTATTTGAGTAAAGTATATCTTGATGGTACATTTCGGCTAGTATAAAATGTATTAAAGCTATATGTATAATTGTTTAATGTGACTTACCAAATATACAAATTTGAAAATGAAATGATGAGAGACTTAAGTGGGCAATTAATTCAAGTGAATTGGTTCTAAAATGTATATGGATACCGTATGACTATGTTTGATTTGGGAAGTAAATTGTTTGATTTAGCTCAAGAGCTTAGAGGATCAAAGTTGGATAAGGGAAAGGAAAAGGTGATCGAATAGCCGTTGAAATCGTTCGACAACATCCGAGGTAAGTCTTTGAGTAATGGAACTTAGTTTATGATTTGATTAAATCACGACATATAAGCATAACAAATAAACGGTGATATAATGATTCTACTTGAATTATGTATCGAGGTAATTAGTTTATACTTATGACTGGTAGCCGAATGTGTATAGAGATCATGTTATAAAGCAAATCGAAATCATGCTCTTTGTATGTGGTTATTGAGCCGAAAATGGGGATGGTTGATAAGTGTCTTGTGCTTGAGTTCTAGTAATGAAAATGAAATACAGATGTGTTATGATATATTGATATATGTGCATGATTATTCGGATGATATCCGGACTAAGATCCGAAGGCATTTGTGCTAGTTACTATATCCAGACTAGATCCGAAGGCAATTGTGCTAGTTATTATAACCGGGTTAAGTCCCGAAGGCATTCGTGCGGGTTATTATAACTGGGTTAAGTCCCAAAGGCATTCGTGCTGGTTGTTACATCCGAGCCAAATTCCGAAAGTAATTATGTTTGGAAAGGCGCGATTCTGTCGTAATAATTCCGATTAATGTGCTCATAATCCCTAATATGACCAGGTATGGATCGTATATACATTGGAAAAATATGGTACAGTATAAGTTGTGATTATGTAATCGAATAATGCTCTCCCGGTCATTCCTTAGGGTTATATGAATTCTATAGCTCACTCGAGTTACATGAAATTGATTCAAATGAAATTTAGTTAAGTTTGACTTCGAATGTGTAAACATATTTATAGAAGTGTAAATTAAAATGAATTGTATGAGCTGTTTAAGTAATGAATTAAGTCCGTTAACACCTCGTGTTCGATTCCGGCAACGGTCTCGGGTACGGGGTGTTACAACCATACTGTATGTGGTCAATGTTTGGATAAAATTGAGGTGGAGATGCAATCAATGAGAATAGATGTAAAGCAAGTGGAATATGAGTGTACCAATTCAACGAGAACATTGACTAAATAGGTGGATCAGATGAGCCAATTGATGAGCATGATGGGGATATAAAAAGGCAAATTGGCACAGATTTTCCTATTAACACTAAAAATAATCCTCGTAGGGAAGGGAAGGAATGCATGAAAGCAATAACGCTCTGATTAGAAAAAGTACCGAGTAGGCCAGGAAACCTAGCACAGGAGGTAAATATAAAGAATACTGATGATCTTCAGGAAAGACCCCCAGAAGCTGACAATGAACCTAAACTAGAGGAGGTAGTTGCATCGACAAATGAGCCAGAGATAGAAGCAACTAAAGATCCTGTCGTTACAAAGATACCATTCCCTTCAAGACAAGAAGAAAAGAAACAACAGGATGAAGATGATTTTGTAAGTTTTCTAAACTTGTTCAAAAATTTAAAAGTGAACCTGCCTCTAATTGAATTAATTGCGAAAGTTCGTAAGTATGCCAACTTTTTAAAGGAAATTACGTCTAGGTGTAGGAAGATTAAGGTAGGTGAACAAGTTAATATAAGTGCTTCTTGTAGTGCTATTATCTTGAAATAGATTCTTCAAAAGTTAAAAGATCCGAGAAGTTTTACTATTCACATAGAGATACGAAGCATTCATTTTAATAGAGCTCTATATGACCTAGGACCTAGTATTAATTTAATGCCTCTATCCATTTTTGAAAAACTCAGGTTAGGGGACCTCAAAAATACCCAAATAACACTGCAGTTGGCCGACAAATTCTCAGTGCATCCAAAATGAGTACTAGAAGATGTGTTAGTCAAAATGCGCAACTTTATCATCCCAACAGATTTGTGGTTCTAGACTTTGAGAAAGATCGTGAAATATCAATCCTGCTAGGTAGACCTTTTCTAGTCACCTAAGGTTTACCATTGATTTAGAAAATAATGAATTAACCATGAAAATTGTTGGTGAGACATAAATTTTCAAGTGTGGTCACCAACTGAGCGAGGAAGGTAGGAAGAAGTCAACGGAACATTGCAAAGAGTTATTTATTTCTAACATAGCTGAGTCATGGAATGTAATTACTTTAATCCATGTAGGTCGAAAAAACAAGTTTAAGGAAAGGGATAATTGAATAAAAGTGGAATGGCATGACGGACGATGGACTAATATCGATAGAACCATAGAATAGTCATTTTTGTGAATTATTATAAAACTTGAACTTTTTAATTTAATATTTACATTTTTTCTAAATTATTGTATAATTAGCTAATTATTTAGTTTAGGCTTTAATTTTTATTCACTTTATGTTTTTATAGAAACCATAACCCTCTAGAAATTGGAATTTTGGGTGAAAACATTGTCAGTGTCGCAACACGGTAGCCTTGTGTTGCAACATCAAAGGCAAATTTGGCAAGATCGAGGAAATCACTTTGATGTCACAACAAGGACTTTGTGTGTCGCGACATCAAAGCTAGTGTACCTAGGAATCCCAATGTCACGAGAATAGTAAACTGACAGGGATGTCATGACATGGATCCCCTATGTCGCGACTTCACTACAATTTTCTACAGGATTGATCGAACCCGTTCACGTTACCTGGCAACATAAACCTCACTTTACCTAGTTTTTAACCCTCAAAACAACTATTTTATAACCAATATACATATTATACCCATATTTAAACATCTCTTAACTCCTTTAATCTCTCAAAACCTCTTCAATCCCTTAAAACCTAAAACTCACTTTTTCCTTTTTCTTTTTGATTTGTTTGGAAAATTTCTTCCTTCAATCATACTTAGTGCAGGAAAGGTCGGGAACATCTTAAGGAACAATGAACACACGAACATGATGGGGAATCCAATAACTTATACGAGGTTAAGGGTTCCTAGCTCAACTTTTAGTGTTCCATTGAACTTATTTACTTGATATTTCTTTAGTTATTAAGATTAAACACAATGCTCCCAAGAAAGATCCGAAGAACTAATGAACTTGTAACACCCCAAACCCGGCCCAGACGTTATGGCCAGATTTGACGTGTCACATGGACTTACGACTTAGTATGCATTCGCTGGTTTAAGTGATTAGGGTGGTCTTTGTAAAAACAGAGGTTGAATGAAAAGTCGGTTTATCAATCTTTAGGCTATCCATTTGTTGTGCTTGTTGAGTCTTGAAAACGTTCATTAATTTTGGAAACCCGTGCAGCCTAACACTAGCAGTTTCGTCATAGTATAAATATAATCAGAAAATAAAACCATAGCAGAAAAAGAAATTTAAATAGCGGCCTTATTACAACTTAAAACCCAAAATTAAATCAGAATATAAAAATAATAAAAATAAATTAACTTAGAAAAACCAACTTTGCAGATGATGTGGCCACTCCGAATCCCTCACAGCTCCAAGCCCACTATGGTTGGGGATTTCCTATAGAGATGAAAATAAAGGGCGAGTTCGGTAAACTCAATGTGTAACATAACCCAACCATAGCCCAAAATAGATCAAACCTTAGAGTCAGACTTATCGGGGCCTTGGCCCAGTACATAAATTAGAATGAAACCCATAGGCCCATAGAAGATACAGAACAAATATATCATGAATGTAGAAATCCCAACCCAGAACCATCCATAACACCCCCGTACCAGCCTTACACCATGTGGGGAGACTACTCGACGCACCCAACCGCTACACACCACAGAAATTGCAGCGAGGCTACCAGATATTGTGACGAAGTCACCAGATACATATATTGTGGCTAGGCCACCAGAACAGATATATATATGTGTGGCGAAGCCACCAGATTGTAGCGAGGCTGCCAGATATTGTGACAAAGTCACCAGAACAGATATATGTGGCGAGACCACCAGATTGCAGCGAGGCTGCTAGAACACTTCCTCCGTCAATATAAACCCATGTCCCATGCAACAGAAATAATACGTCATGGCGTACGTATACAGAAACAGAACATCATGCTTTTCAGAAAAACATAACCCTAGGGTAAAATCGTAATTTTGCATGTATAAGGGTATTTCAGTAATTATTACCTATTGCTAAGGTTTCATGCTCATTCTAACGTTTACCAAGTAATCAGAAGCACTTACCTCGTCTTTTTACCAAAGTGGGCCCGTTGGCCCATTGGCCCGTTTTCGGCCTATTAAGCCCAAAAATACCGTTGTGTACGAAAATGTACACTCTGCACTCTAATCATCCAAATGCACCATATTCATTAACAACTGTCTCACGAGTGCTCGCACGCTCGCGAGTTCACAAAATACCAACGTTTCGGTATTTCAGCTTTTACCGATTCAATCTAAGGGAGGGTGTTGTTTACACACCTGGTTGATGACGATTGATGATGATATCTCCCACGCGATAATCCTACAATCGATCAGTAACACATTAGACTTATGAATTAACGACAACTAACATAAATCCACGTCAACTAACCCAATCATCACACAAGTTAGTCATTTACGCACGAGGGGCAAAATAGTCATTTTACCCTCCAGGGGTAAATCGGTAGTCCTACCCTACAGGGGTATTTTAGTAATTCTACAACTTATCCACTTGGACTTACAGACCCATTGGGACCACATAGCCCATTTCAGCCTATCGCAGCCTGAAATAGCCGTCCTATTGCTAGAGTAATTAGAAATACACACCTGTTAGGAGACTGTAGTTAATCCCCACTCGAAACAATCTTAGCTGACGCCCAACCCAAACGAGCACGTCACAAAGCGAAAGGGATCAGCCAAGAAGGGTATGCCTACTCCCCTCATGGTTTGCTCTATTTAAAGCCAGCTTTCCATCTACTCTTATGTTAGCTTCCCGATGTGGGATCCCTCCATCACCAGAGTTTAAAACCAACACCAACTCTTGCCATCCCAACATAGCAAAATAATCAACCTTTGCATGCCAAGGGATTCGAACCAAAGTCATCTCACATGCCAACTCACGCCACCACCACTAGGCCACCAACTCATTTGTGTTATAAATCCAACACATTAAACTTTAAAGCGCACCTACTTGCTTCCAGATTTATTGAAAAGAAAAACCAAAATATATTGCAAGAGCCAAGACTTGAACCTTGGATCCCTTGCTTCCTCTATGGCGTCACTTCCTTGTCCCCTAAGTGGCGCCACCTTGCCACTACACCACACTCCTTTTTGTGTCATCTTTTACCCCTTTACTCTTAAAAGCCCAAACACCAATTGCATCACCTGTTCATAAAATTAAAATTCCGAAGACTACCACAGATTTAACTTAAGTTTGGGTCTTCCAAAGGCCCACTAACCTACTAAAATATATATTTTAACCAACCAGAACACACACAAATTTTAAAAATCACAGAAACACAGAAAACCCGAAAATTAGGGTGTTAGAACTTTACCCTCCTTAAAGAAAGTTTGTCCTCGAAATTTTTTACCTGAATCAAACAGATGAGGATATTGTTGACGCATTGCCACTTTTGGCTCTCAAGTAGCTTCCTCTCTGCCATGATTACGCCACAGCACCTTTACTAGCGGAACTGATTTCCTCCTCAAAATCTTCACATCTCGATCCAAAATCTGCACAGGCTCTTCCTCAAAAGTCAAGTCTGTTTGGACCTTGATCTCTGCAACCGGCACAACATGAGTAGGGTCAGAATGATACCGCCTTAACATGGAGACGTGAAAGACATCATGAATCCTATTCAACTCTGGAGGTAGCTCCAACTGATAAGTCACTGGACCCACTCGCTTTAGAATTCGATAAGGCCCAATGAACCGCGAACTTAACTTGCCTTTCCTCCCAAACCTTAATATTTTATTCCAAGGCGAAACCTTCAAGAAGACTATATCACCCACAGAGTACTCAATTTCCATGAGCTTCAAATATACATATGACTTCTATCTATCAGATGCTTCCTTCAACTGGTCCCTAATCAACTTGACCTTATCCTTAGTATCTGCCAACAACTCAGGTCCAAGAACTTGTCGTTCACCCAACTCGGTCCAACAACTAGGTGTACGACATCTTCGCCCATATAGTGCCTCATAAGGAGCCATTCGAATACTTGCTTGATAACTGTTGTTGTATGCAAACTCTGCCAACGGTAAGTAATCCTCCTAAATGCCTCGAAAGTCGATAACGCATCCCCTCAACATGTCTTCCAAAATCTGAATAACCCTTTCTGACTGACCATCTGTAACACCCCGAACCAGAGACCGACACCGGAGTCGAACACGAGGTGTTAACAGACTTTAAACCCCTTATAAAAAAATTTCCCAGACACTACCAATCTGCGTACTAGTCGCTTTAAAAATCATATCTTGAGTTTCACAACTCGAAAATCAGTTTCGTGATTTTTCCCTCAAACTAGACTCATATGCCCATCTACATATTTTTTTCTAGAATTTTTGGTCTGGCCAATTAGTACAGTTTATTAGTCAAAGTATCCCATGTTACAGGGATCGACTACACTGACCTTTGCGCATTACGACTTGGATATCTCCCTGCACAGAGCTTCAATACTGATGTCGTTTGTTTCTATAGGAACTAGACTCAGAGAGGAATCTATACATATATGGCATGACTTCTAATTATCACTGGTTAATTTATAATGAATTTCCAAAGTCGGAACAGGGAATCCAGAAACCGTTCTGGCTCTGTCTCACGAGAACCTGAATATCTCTCAACATACTGTCCATATGATCGTTTCGTTACTTTCCTATGAAAATAGATTCATCAAGGTTCGTTTAAATAATTTATTCACTATTTAATTCCATTCCTACTATTTTTAGTGATTTTCCAAATCTACATCACTGCTGCTGTCAGCATCTGCCTTTAAGGTAGACTTTACCTATTTCATAGTTTCCTTGATTCAACTAGCCCTTTTAGCATAAATAGCACAATTTATGATAGTGATTAACCATTCCCATGGCCAATCCTTGTCAAGCATATCCACACCAAATGATTATAACATTATACTCAAACATATATAAGCCATTTTCACATGGCTAACCAAAATTATACAAGTCCAAAGGGTCCATGACCCACAACAAACGGGTAGTGCTATACATGCCATTTCGAAGTTCAACCAAAATTGTACCAAAAGGGGGCTTTGATAGTGTGGGCGACTTTGACTTCAAGATCCCGAGTCCGATAGCTGGAGAACCAAATCTATAAAACAGAGGAGCAATGAAACGGAGTAAGCAATTTATGCTTAGTAAGTTTTGAGCAAGGAATTCCAGCACAACAAAAGTATAGCATTCATATAGCTAAACGGATAATTTCATATGCACAAATTTTCGATATCATACTTGCTTCACATTACCAACCCTTATGTACATACACAAAAGATCAACTTAGCCAAAGGCCGGTAGCTCGTTTATCAACTGAGCGAATACTTATTTGTAAGGGCTCAACTAAATTCAAGCACATACGAAACATACCTCAATGTTGGGATGTTTCTAGAGTATTAACTGAAATTTTTACAGCAAGATCATTCATTCCCAAATCACGTACCTTCGGAATTTAACCGGATATAGCACCTAGTTCAAATGCCTTCGGGACATAGCCCGGTTATAGTAACTCGCACAATTGCCTTCGGGACTTAACCCGGATTTAGTAACTCGCACAAATGCCTTCGGATCTTAGTCCGGATTTAGTATCTCGCACAAATGCCTTCGGATCTTAGTCCGGATATGCATCTCGCACAAATGCCTTCGGATCTTAGTCCGGATATGGTCACTTAGCACAAAGCCTTCGGGACTTAGCCCGGACATCATTCAAATAACCATGCACATTTAACAATAAATCATGGCACATTCGTATTTCATTTTCGTTAGCAAAACTCAAACACAAGACACTTATCATTCTTGCAATTTCGGCTCAATAGCCACACACAAAGAGCATGATTTTGATTTGCTTAAAACATGATCTAATCAAATCTTAATTTAAGCTCTCTTACTCAAGAACTTACCTCGGATGTTGTCGAACGATTCCGATGGCTATTCGACCACTTTTTCCTTCCCTTTATCGGATTTAGTTCCCCTTTGCTCTTGAGCTTAATTAAACAAATAAATTGATTTAATCATTTGAGCATCGAAAAGAGGAACACAAGGCACTTAGCCCATATTTATACATTAGACATTAAAGTCACATATGTACGAAATCACGAATCGAACTCAACATTTTAGCTAATTTTCCCCCTTGGCCGAATTTTCTAAGCCAAGACAAAAGCATCAATATGCTTGCCTCCAACCGAATACATGCAACACCAAATCTTCTTCCTATGGCCGAATATGCATGTCTATGTTGGGGCCGATTATATGCTTAATACTTCCTACAAGTATGGTTACTTGTATTGATTATAAATATCATCTTGTTTCAAGTTCAAAACTTGGCTAATACACATATATATACACTAGTAAAGCATCCTCTCCCTTTCCATCAATTTAACACATGCATTACTCATTAACATACAAAATTATATTCGGCCTTAGCACACAACTTGTTAGCCGATTCTTCCCCATCTAGCAACCAATGCACATATGTGCTCACTCAAAAATGCTAAAAAGGAGATTCAAGAATCATCAATCCACCATCACATGCATCATTAACAAGCTTCATATTTAGCATGCAATGGCATTAACACAAAATCCACCTAGGCCGAATATCATCCCCATGACATAGCAAGGATTTGAACCATGGCTAAATAGAACTCAAGCTAGCAACTAAAAACATGCATGAGTCTCATGGCACAACCTCAAACATACCTTAATCTAGATACAAGTATGGCCAAACCTCCTCCTAATCCTCTTCCAAATCAAACATGAAGCAAGAACTCCTTCCTCCTTCCTTAGAATTTTCGGCCAAATGAAGATGAAAAAGGATGAACAAAATTTTCTCCTTTGTTTTCTTTAACTCACGGCAATGGGTGGGGGAAAGACAACCACACACTTTTTTTTTTGTTACCATCATATTCCCTTTCATTATTTTATGCCCATGCTCCTTATTTTATTTTTCCTAACATACCTCACTAACATAACATGTTTGTGACATGTTTCCACTCATGATGCACCAACACAACATGTCTATGACATGTCTTGCCCATCACACTTGGTCTACCATGCTTGTCATGGCCGGCCACTACTCATTAGGGGGGAATTTGACATGCAAGTCCCCCCTTTTTCCACATGCACTAATAGGTCCTTACGCATTGACCTATCAGATTTTAAAATTTTCTCACATAAGTCCTATTGACTAAATTCACATGCAATCGACTAAATCGAAGCTTGAAATTTTCACACATTCATAATTACATATTCTAGACAATAAATATCACATTCAAACATTTCGGTGACTCGGTTTAGCGGTCCCGAAACCACTTCCCGACTAGGGTCAATTTTGGGCTATCACAACTCTCCCCCACTTAAGAAATTTTCGTCCCCGAAAATCTTATCGGTAAATAGGTTTGGGTATCATTCTTTCATCGAGCTCTCGGTTTCCCAAGTAGCTTCCTCGATCCCGTGTTTGAGCCATAACACCTTCACTAACGGAACCCTTTTGTTTCGCAACTCCTTCACTTCACGAGCTAGGATACGCATCGGTTCTTCTTCATAACTCATATCGGCTTGAATTTCAACCTCTGATGGGCTAATTATGTGCGATGGATCAGATCGATAGCGTCGAAGCATCGGAACATGAAAGACGTCGTGAATCTTTTCAAGCTCAGGGGGCAAAATCAATCTATACGCAACCGGACCAACTCGTTCGGAGATTTCGTACGGCCCAATGAATCTCGGGCTCAACTTGCCCTTACGGCGAAATCTGAGTACCTTTTTCCAAGGCGAAACTTTAAGAAACACCTTATCTCCCACCTGATATTCAATGTCTTTTCGTTTCAAATCCGCATACGAGTTCTGACGATCTGTGGCTACCTTCAGACTTTCACGGATTACCTTTACTTTCTGTTCGGCATCTTTAATCAAATCAACTCCGAAAATTTTACTTTCACCGAGCTCGGTCCAAAACAATGGTGTACGGCATTTACGACCGTACAAAGCCTCGTAAGGTGCCATCTTAATACTTGATTGAAAACTATTGTTGTAAGCGAATTCAATCAAAGGTAAATACCGTTCCCATGAACTACTGAACTCGAGGATGCAACATCTCAACATATCCTCAAGTATCTAAATTATCCGCTCGGATTGACCATCGGTTTGGGGGTGAAAAGCAGTGCTAAAATGCAGCTTGGTACCCAAAGCTTCTTGCAATTTCTTCCAAAATCGTGAGGTGAATCTCGGATCTCTATCCGACACGATAGAAATAGGTACCCCGTGTAATCTCACAATTTGAGAAACATACAATTCAGCTAGTTTATCCAATGAAAAATCCGTACGCACGGGGATAAAGTGAGCCGACTTAGTCAGTCTATCAACAACAACCCAAATCGCATCCTTCTTACTTGCTGACAATGGCAGTCCGGACACAAAGTCCATTGTGACTCGATCCCATTTCCACTCGGGTATCATGATCGGCTGAAGTAATCCTGAAGGCACTTGATGTTCCGCTTTCACTTGTTGACATATTAAACATCTCAAAACAAAGTCGGAGATGTCTCGTTTCATACCATGCCACCAAAATTGACGTTTCAAATCGTTGTACATTTTCGTACTCCCCGGGTGAATTGACATTCGGCTACAATGGGCTTCGTTCAGAATCATCGAAATGAGTTCCGAATTCCTTGGAACACACAAACGACTTCTGAACCTCAAACAATCATCATCATCAATTTGAAACTCCGATTCCTTGTTCGGAACACACTCAGTCCGTTTTGCAACCAACTCATCATCAACTTTCTAGGCTTCACGAATTTGATGAATCAATAATGGTTTGGCTTTTAATTCAGCTACTAACACATTGTCAGGTAGAACAGACAAGTGCACATTCATCGCTCGTAAAGCAAACAATGATTTCCGGCTTAAGGCGTCCGCAACCACATTAGCCTTTCCCGGGTGGTAATCAATGACAAGCTCGTAATCTTTCAACAACTCAAGCCAACGTCTTTGTCGCAGATTTAAGTCTCTTTGAGTCATCAAATATTTGATGTGATCCGAAAATACATGGCACTTTTCACCAAATAAGTAATGTCGCCATATTTTTAAAGCAAATACGATGGCAGCTAGTTCAAGATCATGGGTCGGATAGTTTTTCTCATGTGGCTTTAATTGTCTCGACGCATAGGCCACCACTCGACCTTCTTGCATCAATACACAACCCAACCCAAGTAGGGATGCGTCACTATGAATGACAAACTCTTTGCCTGATTCGGGTTGCACTAAAATTGGAGCTTCAGTCAAATAAGTTTTTAGTTGATCGAAACTTTTCTGACATTTCTCCGTCCATTCGAACTTAACATCCTTTTGAAGTAGCTTCGTCATTGGTGTGGCTATCATCGAGAAACCTTTTACAAATCGTCGGTAATAACCGGTGAGCCCCAAAAAGCTCCGAACCTCAGTAATATTTCTCGGAGGTTTCCAGTTAAGTATGGCTGAAATTTTGTTCGGGTCAACTCGAATACCCGATGCGGATACTACATGACCCAAGAAGCTAACCTCTCTTAACCAGAACTCACACTTACTGAACTTAGCATATAACTGCTTATCCCGCAAAATTTGCAACACTAGCCTCAGATGCTCAGCATGTTCGGTCTCATCTCTTGAATAGACCAAGATGTCATCAATGAACACAACTACGAACCGATCCAAATATGGTCTGAAGATCCGATTCATCAAATCCATAAATACCGCAGGGGCATTAGTGAGCCCAAACGGCATCACTAAGAATTCGTAGTGACCATATCTCATTCTGAAGGCAGTTTTGGGTATGTCCGAATCTCGAATTCGCAACTGATAATAGTCCGATCTCAAATCTATTTTTGAGAACATTGAGGCTCCCTTCAGTTGGTCGAACAAATCATCGATACGCGCTAACGGATATTTGTTCTTTATCGTCACTTTATTCAGTTGACGATAGTCAATGCACAACCTCATGGTTCCGTCCTTGTTTTTCACGAACAATACTGGTGCACCCCAAGGTGAGAAACTTGGTCGAGCAAAACCTCTATCCGTCAATTCTTGCAACTGAGCTTTCAACTCTTTTAACTCGGTTGGTGCCATACGATACGGAGCTATCGAAATCGGCGTAGTCCCAGGTACAAGCTCAATACCAAACTCTACCTCCCGAACAGGTGGTAAACCCGGTAATTCTTCAGGAAAAACATCCGGGTATTCACAAACCACCGGCACAGATTCGGGTTTCTTTTTTAATTCTTTGTCATCAAGTACATACGCAAAGTATGCTTCGCACCCTTTTCTTACATATTTCTGGGCCAACATTGCTGATATTACAGCTGGCATCCCTTCCAAGTCCGTAGACTCAACTCGGATTACTTCGTTATTTGCGCACCTCAAATCAATAGTCTTGCTTTTGCAATTCACAACTGCATCATGCGTGGTCAACCAATCCAAACCAAGAATAACATCAAATTCATCAAACGGCAAAAGCATCAAGTCCGCCGGAAAACAGGAACCTCGAATTTCTAGGGGACATTTCTTACACACTTTGTCGACAAGCACGTAACGACCCAAGGGATTTGACACCCGAATTACGAACTCAGTAGACTCAATAGGTAAGGTCTTACTGGATGCTAAGGTTTCACATATGTAAGAATGAGTAGAACCGGGGTCAATCAAAGCAATTACATTAGTATCAAAGAGAGTAAAAGTACCGGTAATAACATCAGGCGAAGAAGCATCCTCGCGGGCACGTATAGCATAAGCTCTAGCAGGCGCACGAGCCTCGGATCTGGTCGTAGCATCTCTAGATCCTCTCTGACCACCACCAGCATTGCCCGTATTTCCAGATGGTCTACCTCGAGCAGTGGTAGCACCCGGTTTCCCACTCTGATTTACATTCTGTTCAGACAACCTCGGGCAATCTTTAATGAAGTGGTCAACTGATCCGCACTTGTAACAGGAGCGGTCAGGGAATCTACAACTCCCCGAATGCCATTTACCGCAATATCGACATTTCGTTCTGTCTCGACGTTCATTCCCAACACTGGCGACCGAAGTGCCTCGTGTACCCACAGGGGGTCGATCACGATCTCGTCTAAAAAGGCCCGAAGTGCCTCTAAACTGACCCTCATCATCTCGAAATTTCTTCGATGCCTGTTGAAGAGACTTTCCCGAGGATCTTTTACGAAACTCTCCAGTTCCCTCATCAACTTTTTGTTTTTCTTTTCTAAGCTCTTCGGCTTTACAAGCTCGCTCGACAAGTACTACGAACTCTCGTATTTCAAGAACGCCAACGAACATTTTTATATCTTCATTCAGCCCATCCTCGAAGCATTTACATATAATAGCCTCGGACGAAACACATTCCCGAGCGTATCTACTAAGTCTAACAAATTTTCGCTCGTAATCAGTAACTGACATAGAACCTTGCTTAAGCTCAAGAAATTCCTTCCGTTTTTATCAACAAATCTCTGACTGATATACTTTTTTCGAAACTCAGTTTGGAAAATCTCCCAAGTTACTTGCTCTCGGGGCACAACAGAAGTCAGAGTACTCCACCAATAGTAGGCAGAATCACGTAGCAAGGAGATAGTACACTTTAGGCATTCATCGGGTGTACAAGATAGCTCATCGAGTACCCGGACAGTGCTGTCCAACCAAAATTCAGCTTGCTCGGCATCGTCGCTATCCGTAGCTTTAAATTCAGTAGCCCCATGTTTTCGGATTCTGTCAACTGGGGGCTTATTTGACCTTATTTGGTCAGTTACCGGAGGTATTGTAGGTGCGGGGGTGGTATTTGTCGGGAATGGAGGTTGTGGAACAGCCGTATTAGTTCGAATGTATTGGTTGAACCAATCATTCATCACGCTATAGAAAGCTTGTCTAGCTTCATCGTTCGGGTTACTAGCATTAGGTTGAGAGTCCGCCGGCGCTATCCCTTGTGCGGGAGCAGGCGCTACACTCTCAAGATCATCAGCTACCGCTCGGTCGGGATCGGGATCCATTACTATAAATAAACACATTTGCAAATGTCAGAAATCACCACACTATCAAATAATCACATAAAATGGCATGTATAGCTAGACCCAACGCATTACGGTAGTCCTAGAATCGACTGAACCATAGCTCTGATACCAATCGAATGTAACACCCTGAACCCGAGACCGACACCGGAGTCGAACACGAGGTGTTAACAGACTTTAAACCCCTTATAAAAAAATTTCCCAGACACTGCCAATCTGCGTACTAGTCGCTTTAAAAATCATATCTTGAGTTTCACAACTCGAAAATCAGTTTCATGATTTTTCCCTCAAACTAGACTCATATGTCCATCTACATATTTTTTTCTAGAATTTTTGGTCAGGCCAATTAGTACAGTTTATTAGTCAAAGTCTCCCATGTTACAGGGATCGACTACACTGACCTTTGCGCATTACGACTTGGATATCTCCCTGCACAGAGCTTCAATACTGATGCCGTTTATTTCTATAGGAACTAGACTCAGAGAGGAATCTATACATATATGGCATGACTTCTAATTATCTCTGGTTAATTTATAATGAATTTCCAAAGTCGGAACAGGGAATCCAGAAACCGTTCTGGCCCTGTCTCACGAGAACCTGAATATCTCTCAACATACTGTCCATATGATCGTTTTGTTACTTTCCTATGAAAATAGATTCATCAAGGTTCGTTTAAATAATTTATTCACTATTTAATTCCATTCCTACTATTTTTAGTGATTTTCCAAATCTACATCACTGCTGCTGTCAGCATCTGCCTTTAAGGTAGACTTTACCTATTTCATAGTTTCCATGATTCAACTAGCCCTTTTGTCATAAATAGCACAATTTATGATAGTGATTAACCATTCCCATGGCCAATCCTTGTCAAGCATATCCACACCAAATGATTATAACATTATACTCAAACATATATAAGCCATTTTCGCATGGCTAACCAAAATTATACAAGTCCAAAGGGTCCATGACCCACAACAAACGGGTAGTCCTATACATGCCATTTCGAAGTTCAACCAAAATTGTACCAAAAGGGGCTTTGATAGTGTGGGCGACTTTGACTTCAAGATCCCGAGTCCGATAGCTGGAGAACCAAATCTATAAAACAGAGGAGCAATGAAACGGAGTAAGCAATTTATGCTTAGTAAGTTTTGAGCAAGGAATTCCAGCACAACAAAAGTATAGCATTCATATAGCTAAACGGATAATTTCATATGCACAAATTTTCGATATCATACTTGCTTCACATTACCAACCCTTATGTACATACACAAAAGATCAACTTAGCCAAAGGCCGGTAGCTCGTTTATCAACTGAGCGAATACTTATTTGTAAGGGCTCAACTAAATTCAAGCACATACGAAACATACCTCAATGTTGGGATGTTTCTAGAGTATTAACTGAAATTTTTACAGCAAGATCATTCATTCCCAAATCACGTACCTTCGGAATTTAACCGGATATAGCTCCTCGTTCAAATGCCTTCAGGACATAGCCCGGTTATAGTAACTCGCACAATTGCCTTCGGGACTTAACCCAGATTTAGTAACTCACACAAATGCCTTCGGATCTTAGTCCGGATTTAGTATCTCGCACAAATGCCTTCGGATCTTAGTCCGGATATGCATCTCGCACAAATGCCTTCGGATCTTAGTCCGGATATGGTCACTTAGCACAAAGCCTTCGGGACTTAGCCCGGACATCATTCAAATAACCATGCACATTTAACAATAAATCATGGCACATTCGTATTTCATTTTCGTTAGCAAAACTCAAACACAAGACACTTATCATTCTTGCAATTTCGGCTCAATAGCCACACACAAAGAGCATGATTTTGATTTGCTTAAAACATGATCTAATCAAATCTTAATTTAAGCTCTCTTACTCAAGAACTTACCTCGGATGTTGTCGAACGATTCCGATGGCTATTCGACCACTTTTTCCTTCCCTTTATCGGATTTAGTTCCCCTTTGCTCTTGAGCTTAATTAAACAAATAAATTGATTTAATCATTTGAGCATCGAAAAGAGGAACACAAGGCACTTAGCCCATATTTATACATTAGACATTAAAGTCACATATGTACGAAATCACGAATCGAACTCAACATTTTAGCTAATTTTCCCCCTTGGCCGAATTTTCTAAGCCAAGACAAAAGCATCAATATGCTTGCCTCCAACCGAATACATGCAACACCAAATCTTCTTCCTATGGCCGAATATGCATGTCTATGTTGGGGCCGATTATATGCTTAATACTTCCTACAAGTATGGTTACTTGTATTGATTATAAATATCATCTTGTTTCAAGTTCAAAACTTGGCTAATACACATATATATACACTAGTAAAGCATCCTCTCCCTTTCCATCAATTTAACACATGCATTACTCATTAACATACAAAAATTATATTCGGCCTTAGCACACAACTTGTTAGCCGATTCTTCCCCATCTAGCAACCAATGCACATATGTGCTCACTCAAAAATGCTAAAAAGGAGATTCAAGAATCATCAATCCACCATCACACGCATCATTAACAAGCTTCATATTTAGCATGCAATGGCATTAACACAAAATCCACCTAGGCCGAATATCATCCCCATGACATAGCAAGGATTTGAACCATGGCTAAATAGAACTCAAGCTAGCAACTAAAAACATGCATGAGTCTCATGGCACAACCTCAAACATACCTTAATCTAGATACAAGTATGGCCAAACCTCCTCCTAATCCTCTTCCAAATCAAACATGAAGCAAGAACTCCTTCCTCCTTCCTTAGAATTTTCGGCCAAATGAAGATGAAAAAGGATGAACAAAATTTTCTCCTTTGTTTTCTTTAACTCACGGCAATGGGTGGGGGGAAAGACAACCACACACTTTTTTTTTGTTTCCATCATATCCCTTTCATTATTTTATGCCCATGCTCCTTATTTTATTTTTCCTAACATACCTCACTAACATAACATGTTTGTGACATGTTTCCACTCATGATGCACCAACACAACATGTCTATGACATGTCTTGCCCATCACACTTGGTCTACCATGCTTGTCATGGCGGGCCACTACTCATTAGGGGGGAATTTGACATGCAAGTCCCCCCTTTTTCCACATGCACTAATAGGTCCTTACGCATTGACCTATCAGATTTTAAAATTTCTCACATAAGTCCTATTGACTAAATTCACATGCAATCGACTAAATCGAAGCTTGAAATTTTCACACATTCATAATTACATATCTAGACAATAAATATCACATTCAAACATTCGTGATCGGTTAGTGGTCCGAACCATTCCGACTATGGTCATTTGGGCTGTCACAGGTGAGGAAGCATCTTCACGTGCCTTTATGGCATAAGTTCTAGCTGGAGCCCTTACTTCAGATTTAGCTGCTGAATCTGTGGCTACATTCTTGCTGCTTGCTTCATTTCCAGCTTTTCTCGAATATCTTCCTCTCGAGTCTGCACCACTAGCTTTTGTATTCTGAAATTTTTCTTTTTCAGCTTCTCTGGGCAGTCTCTAATAAAATGATCCGGAGAACCACATGAAACATTCATTTGCTCTACACGGACCAAAATGATTTCTACCACACCTGGCACTCAGGTTTAACAAATCTCGAGTTCCCTACACTGGCTGCCGAAGTAGTCGGGATTTAGGACCCACATTTTGCTTCCTATAATTCCCATTGATTGCCAGCTGAAGCTTGGAACGAGGATTCATATTCCTTGACTTCTAGGTTGCTGTGAAAATGAACCGCTCATCGGTCTTTCTTCCAATTTCTAGTCTCACCTCTACCTTTTCTTTTCTTAAGTAGTTCTTCAGCCTTGCAAGCTCATCAACCAGTACTACCATTTCTTTTAGTTCAAGGATCCCGAAAATACTTAATGTCTTCGTTAAGCCTCTTCAAATCGTCGGCACATCTTGGCTTCTGTAGGAACATATCCTGGCATACTTACTTAATCGAACAAACTCTCTTCATATTCTGAGACTGTCATATTACCTTGCTTCCGCTCAAGAAACTCTTTACATTTGATCAATAAACCTTTCACTAATATATTTCTTTCGAAACTCTTCTTGAAAGATTCCCAGGTTACCCTCTCTTCGGTACCACGAAATCAAAGTCTTCCACCAATTATAGGCTGAATCTCTCAACAAAGATGTAGCACATTTCAAACATTCTTCAGGTGTACAAGATAATTCATCAAATACCCGGATAGAATTTTCAAGCCAGAACTCTGCTTTCTCTGCATCATCATCAATATTTGCTCTAAATTATTTAGCCCCTTGTTTACGAATTCTGTCAACGGGGTTCTGTGAAATTTTATCATATCCATACTTGAGGCATCGGGGTACAGGTTGAGGAATTGGGGAGGTGGGGAGGTCGTACATTTGGGTTCGTACGAACGAACTCAGTGTACCATGCACTCATCATTTGGAGAAAGGCTTCCCGACCCCTTCTCCTCCTCCCTGACCAACAGTAGGAGGTGGATTTCAGTCGGCGCTGCTCTTCAGCGGAGCTGGTGCATTACTCTCTACTTCATCTGTCACAGCTGGATCGGGATCCATTTACTATATAAAAATCTTTAAAAAGTCAGAAGTCGTCACACTATCACAATTCATACATATGGCATGTATAGCAAAATCCGTACATACAACACGTAGTCCAGAACCGACTAAACCTCTCTGATACCACTAAATGTAACGCCCCCACGCCGAGACCATCGCCGGAGTCGAGTATGAGGTGTTACTAAGCTTAGTTTAACATTTTTAGAACTTTGGATTATTGTTTCTACATTCACAGCTTTTAAGCTACTTGCGTCATAGTCACAAGAAAAATCATATCTCAGTTACAAACTCGAAATCAAGATCCGTAAATTTTCCCTAATCTAGACTCATATACCTATCTACTAAATTTTTTCTAGAATTTTTGGTTGGGCCAATTAGTACAGTTTATTAGTTAAAGTTACCCCTGTTTCAGGACTCGACTGGTCTGACCTCTGTTTACTACGAACCACATTTCTCTCTGTACAAAATTCATATGACTATGAGATTTGTTTCTATAAACTAGACTCAATAATTCTGAGGATATAAATATACACCTAATTATATCTTTATAATTTATAATGAATTTCTAAAGTTGGAACAGGGATTCAAAAACTGCTATGACCCTGTTTCACTAAATTCAAATATATTCTAACATATAATTCCTTTACCTGTTTCATTTCTTTCATGTGAAACTAGACATAATAAGATTCAATTTGATATGTATTCCATCACCAAATTCAATTTCTATGATTTTAATAAATTTCAAACTCGATCAGTGTTGCTGCAGTATTCTGTTTATGGCAAATTTCATCCTTTTTATGAGTTTTTATGCACTAAGTATCTTAATAGTTTTCCTTAACATCAAACATAATCTACACTAACCATTTTCATAATTTATCATTATCAAGCATTTCCTCAACCATTCCACAACCATACCATAAGATCATTTACACAAAATAGGTATATTGCTATACATGCCATACTTAAATTTACAAGCCATTTACCAAAAGTCTTCCGGATAGTGTGACTGAGCCTTCGACCTATCCCGACTCCTGAGTGGCTTGTCCAAAACTACAATGAGTAAGAAGGAGGGAGTAAGCATAAATGCTTAGTAAGTTCATATGCAAATAATAAGTAACATAACAAACAGTTATACCAATCAACATTAGCATACATCACTAAAACACATATCACATTTCTGATCATTTTTCATCATCTTATTACCTTATAGTGGTTGTATCAATACTCAACCCGAGGGTTAAATACATACCTGTCCAAAATATCCATTTCACATCACTCACCAATACTTCTCTTTACATCTCGAATATTCCTCCATTGAGTAGAACTTTACCCGTTGAACACATCGGAATATAATTCGGATACATGGATAATTTGCATATAAGTGCACATATTCAATCAAGCAATCATGTAACCCGCCCATAAGCGAACTCGGACTCAACTCAACGGCTCGGGCGTTCGCATCCATAAGTGAACTCGGACTCAATCAACGAGTTCGCATGCCTAGTTACATCTCACGAACTCGGACTCAACTCAACGAGTTCGGATGCTCAACCATCCTAGTGACATGTCACTTGTATCCTAATCTATTCCTAAGGTTCAAACGGGCTTTTTCCTCGAACACTTATCCTTGCCGTCTTCCGTAGAATGCCGAAATCAATACTCGTAACAATTATATTTAACAAGTAGTTCACATAATTTACATATTATTTGAAATTAACCACAAAGCATACATTTCATAATAAAATTAGCATAACATATAATTAACATCAATAACTTAAAAATAACCATTATGCTACATTATTTACACATGAACTTACCTTGGTACCAAAATACAAAGATTTTGCAATTTAGTCCATAATCTTTTCTTTTCCTCGATTGAGGTCGATTCCACGTCTTTCTTGATCTAAAATAACACATTTAGCTTATTTAATACTCACATTATCAAATAATCCTTAACTCAAATTTGGAAAATTACAATTTACCCCTAAACTTTTGCATATTTACATTTTTGCCCCTAGGCTCGGGATTAAACTTTATTCCTTATTCTTATGTTTACAACATGCTGATCACTTTTCTCTTCTATGGCAACATCAAATTCTCACTCTAACATGTACTTATGACTATTAGGTATTTTACCGATTAAGCCTTTTACTCGTTTTCACTCAAAACCGAGTAGCACAAGTTGTCTAACATAATTTAAAACCCCATATTCTATCATAAACATCAAAATACACAAATTTCACCTATGGGTATTTTTCCAAATATGAACCCTAAGTTGAATTATTGTTAGCATAAGCTTAATCGAGCTACCGGGATCTCAAAACGTAAAAATCATTAAAACGGGGCTTGGAATCACTTACTATGGAGCTTGGAAGCTTGAAACAAACCCTAGCTATGGAGAACCCTTGAAATTTCGGCCTAATGAAGAATATGGACAAAAATTGGCTTTAATTTTGTTTTTAATTCATTTTAATAACTAAATGACCAAAATACCCTTACTACTAAACTTTCCAAAAATTCCTTCCATGTCCTAATTTTGTCCATGAACTTAAAATTGGTCAATTGCTATTTAAGACCTCCTCATTAATATTCCAAACAATTTCATACTAAAAACTTCTAGAATGCAAGTTTTGCAACTTATTCGATTAGTCCCTACTTTCAATTTAAGCACTTTAGGCATAGAATTTCATCACGAAATTTTCACACAATCATGCAATCATATCATAACTCAAAATAATTATAAAAATTATTTTATCTCGGATTTGTGGTCCGAAACCTTTTGATTAGCCTAATTCGGATATAAGATTATAATATATATCAAAAGAATCTATATAAAATAAAAAAAAAAAAAAAGTCATCACAATGTGTATATTAGTCATGCTGGTACTACTTGTATTATTTTTATCCATGATAGTGTTTGCTATTCCATGATAAGGACATCTCATTGTGAAATGTCTTATGCATTAATTAATACTCAGGAAAGCTAGCACGAAGTATGCCTTTACATATAACCATAACCTTTCTTTACATCAATGCTCACACAAGCTGTAACAGCCCATTTTTGTCAAATCAGAATAGTGGTTCCTGGGACCACAAATATGAGGTTAAAATTTTTATTTTATCATTACTTTAATGTTTACAAAATGATTGAAGGTTTGTGTCGAAATTTCATTAAGAAATTTTATTGTTTTTAAATGGTCCAATTTGATAAAAAAATGACTAAATCATGTAACGTGTAAAACTTGAGTTCTAATAGCTAAAGGTGTCCAATAGCTATAGACCTTAAAGTTAAGGTCCTTATGTCGTAACTGACCATGATTAGTGTGACTGGACAAATCATGGACATGGATAAAAATGAATTTTTAATGATTTATTAACAAAGGTTATTTTAGTAAACTAGTTAATAAAGGTTAATTAAAATAAAAAATAATATTACTTCATTATCATCTTGTTAGCCAATAATTAGGGCTTAGAAATCCATGAAATTAGTTTGAAGGTTTAGTCACTTTGAAAGCTTGATTTGGTGAGTAATTTTGTCTTGTTTTTAATGATTTATATGTTTCCGTGATTGTTGCATCTAGTACTAGCTAGCCCAGGGACATAATTTGCAAATTGTGTTAGAGATCTTGAATGTTTTCGTTGATGAATATATGAGTATTTTGAAAGTTTCTTGATAGATTATGAATATTGATGCTAGTTAAGTAAGTTTTGTTAAGTGATTTTAGTAAAAATGCAAAAATAAGGATTAAATTGATAAATTGTGTAAAGTAAGTGGTTAAAATGTGAATAAATGAAAATTATGGGCTTCTAGGGGGCATTATGGTAATTTTGCTAGCATGGATATATTTGGAATTTCATTAATTTTTTATTTTATGAAATAAGGACTAAATTGTGAAAAAAATGTGAAATATGTGGGGCAAAAGTGTAAATGTGTTTTAAAATGTGTTTTGGACTAAATTGAATGAATAGGTGATTTAAATAAGTTAATTCTAAATATATTAGATTAAGAAAGGAGAAGTACGGACTTGGACTGGGGAAAAGATAAAGTTATCGACTAATTGACTCGATTCGCTTTATTTTAATATATGAGGTAAGCTCGTATGTTATAATTTCATTTCAAATGTATTCTATATGCTTTGATATAGCATAAATTGTTGGGGAATGATTTGACATGATTTGACAGTTGAAATCCCTGTTGAACCTTAGGAGTAGTTTAGGGTGCTAGTGGACATGTCATTAGGGGATACTTTGAGTTGGGCTTCGGGCCATGATATAGCACTTGCGGGTGCAAGTTATACCGATTTGGCTTAGGGCCATGGCATATCGGCTAATTTGGGCTGCGGGCCATGATATCATAACATCAAGATAGGTTATTCTTGATTTGGCTATGGGCCATGGTGTAGGTACTTATCGAGTGAGATCCTTGAGTATCCGAATTCTATTCAAATGGTTCAACTGGTAAATGAAAGACGAGAATGTATATGACGGTAGGTACGAGATGGTACAGGGTAGTGTGTATAGACGATTTTAGTTTTGGAATCGAATAAATGAGAATGAAAGGTATATAGTTTTGTGGAATGGAGTATTTGAAAGGTATTGTAGCTAATTAAAGTTACATGTTAATGTATTCCAATTATTGAATTACATTTATGTGATTTGCATTAAGTTTATTTCATACGTTCTTACTAAGCTTTATAGCTTACTTCGTTTATTTTTCTATGTTTTAGTGAATTCAAATTAGCTCGGATTCGGGGATTTCGGAGACATAGTAAACACTATCTACCTATCACTTGGTACCTTTGAACTTTGGAATAAAGTATATGTCATGTGATAGGTATTTTTAGGTCATGTTTGGTTATAACGTTGCTAGTGGATTTGGGTCATATGAATTGGCATTGTAAATGTTATGTTTGGTAAGTAAATATTTGGCCATGGTGATGGTTTATGTTTGGTTTATTTGGTATAATTTGAACTTTAACATATGTAATTAATTATGGTCTGGTGAATGAGTGGTGATGGTTGTGTGATGGGATTGATGGTAATAGGCATTATGAATGTTAAATTTAGATTTGTGAGATGTTAGGTATACTAGTGAAAGTAGGCCAAATAATGCATAGTCTGTTAATGGTCATTTTGTTGATTTGGGAAGATAGGAGTTGGTAAGAAATTGGTTAGCATAATATGGTAATATAGTATTATGTTGATTGGGTGTTAAAATGGTATAAGTTAAGCTTGTCTAGAGTTGAAATATATGCCTATTGATGCTATGAATGGTGCCATTTTTGGGTTGTGTAGTTAAGCACAAATGGGGGGTGGCAAATTGACTGGGAAATATCCTATTTTTTTCCACACGGGCAAGGACACGGGGTGTGTGTCTCAGCTGTGGTGAGACACACGGTCTTGTTACATGGCGTGTGTCCCCTGGCATTGAAATAAAATCAAGTTAGTATGCTCCACACGGCCTTACACACGGCGTGTGACTTGGTCGGTGTGGCATAAGTCAGTATACCCTACAGGGTTTGCCACAGCCAGCGCACGGCCTGGCACGAACGGGCGTGTATGGTCATTTTGTAGGGCACATGGGGCGTGTGTGTTGCCAGTGGTGTAACATCCCTGAACCCGATCCATCGTTGAAATAGGGTTCCGAAGTATTACCGATCAAAACATGACACATAGCTTACATATCAACCTCAAGCAATCATTCTCATACATGCATTCAATGACAATCACAGTTGTCTCTTATGGAGGGCCTCCTTAAACATGCTTTAGAAATGGTTCAGGATTTAAACCTATTATCATACGAAATTCGAAAAACATAGAAATTTTTCAATCAAACAAGGGTCACACGCCCGTGTCCTAGGCCATGTGGAAATAGGGGCATACATACTAACTTGTATCACATGATTGGGAGGACACACCTGGTGCTAAGCTGTATGAAAACTTGGAGTGTATACTAACTTGGGGTCACACAACCAACCACACGCCCCTGTGTCCAGCCGGTGTGGCCCTGACGAAATTGGCCACGCATGCCTAGGTGTTAGGCTGGTGTGCCATTTAGGGGGATACTGACTTATACCATACGGCTAGCCACACGCTCGTATGTGAGACCGTGTGGAGCAACCACGGCACAAGGCAACACGAGGGGACACAAGCCGTGTAGCGGACGGTGTCACATGGCTAAAACCCGGTCTCTGCCTGGAACAACATAGGGCCAGACAAGCAACCACCAGCACATACCACACAAGCTCAGATGGTACAGAGCACAAAGATGCAGCCAAAGTCAGCAACCAATACACAAACGACCAAGCCAGACACCAGGCAAACCAAACCATATTGACCACAAAAGCAACTAGTAACTTGGCTAAGCAAATCACATGGAGACAAAAAAAAACAAGAAAACATAGGACCAATCAATCCAATATCATATAGGCTAACCAAACATTATAAGTATATCCATTTGCACATTCATAAGGATCATCAAGCTCATCATCTTATGCCAACTCAAATGGCCAAAATACATATACATCAAACATACCAAAGTGACTCAAGCCTATATGTGACAAATACCATATATACATAACTTCAAAATACTAAAATAGATGATCGATAGTGTGATGAAGTCTCTAACGATTCTCGGATCCGAGCTAGCATCATAAATCTATAGAACATTGAAAATTAAACAAGTAAGTTATAAAGCTTAGTAAGTTCGTACGTTAACATAAAAGAATCACAACATTCATTAACAATTCAAAATAGATAGTATCATAGACATTTGAGTTATCAATTTACAAGTATATAAGGTTTATCCATATCATCATTCATCAATTCTCAACTTTCACTAGTTCGATATTCGATTAGTTTTCCGTACATACCTGTACCGAGACATTTCTATTTCTCATCATTACTTTTATTGAACCACTTTGGTTCACAATTGCTTATAATATAGCTTCATTGATTTTCCAATGCCATAGTCCAACTGTGTCTTCATATCTACATTGCCAAGGCCTTACCGTGGTCTTTCGTTCACATGCCATAACCCGATTATGGTCTTATTATTCGATTACCATAGTCCAACTATGGTCTTACTCGGCATCTCGCTTTACTTAACTCATACATTTCATTTAATATAAATATTCATCCAATAGAATAAGTACTATCTCAATTTCATCCATTTAATAAATAGATACACATTTAAGTTCATTTATACGAACTTACCTTGTATACGGAATTGATGGATCGGATCGATTACTCGATAACCCTGCTTTTCCCGGATCTAAATCTGAATTCTTTTTTCTTGATCTATATATTCAAAATTAATCCATTTAATCACCAACTCATTCAATTTAGTCAAAAATATACATTTGAGCATTTTTACACAGTAACCTTTAAACTTTCACATTTAATCAATTTAGTCCCTATTTCCCAAATATACAAATTCACACAATTCAAACCAAATACATGCTAGCCGAATTTCATAGGGACCCCTAGCAGCCCATAACTTTCATTTATTCCACATTTCAACCCCTTAATTTACATATTTCACAATTTAATCCCTTTTTGACATTTTTTCAAAATCACTTTACAAAACTATTAAATGTATCAAAAAATAGTCATTTTCCATTATGAAACATTCAAAAGCTCAAGATTCATCATTAACAAATCAAAATTAAGGCACAAGCTAGCTAGAATACAAAGCACGATCTCAAAATGTAAAAATCATCAAAAATCTAGTCAAAATAGACTTACATGCTTGAACAACAATGGTCAAACCTTCAAAGCTTTAAAAACCTTATTTTCTTCCTCACATTCGGCTATTTAAAGATAATAGCATGAAAATGGCTTTTGTTTTGTTTAATTAAACTTAATTCACAATTTTCTAAATTAACCTTAATTAATAAACATTAAAATCATATAATGGATTCCCATTAATGTCCATTAACATCTAAAATGGTATAATTACCATTTAAGGCCATCATATTTAAAAGCAAAGGCCAATTGACACTTGAACGAATAGAATGCAACTTTTGCATTTTACGCGATTAAGTCCTTTTTCTCTAATTAAGCTATTAAACGTTAAAGTTAGCTCACGAAATTTTCACCATACATACTATCATGCTATAACACATAATAGTAATAAAAATAATTTTCCAACATCGAATTTGTGGTTCCGAATCCACTATTTCGATTTAGCTAAAAACGAGCTGTTACAACTCTCCCCCTAGGGATTTTCGTCCCATAAAATCTTACTAGTGAATAGGTTCAAGTATTGTTTTCTCATAGCATCCTCGGGTTCCCACATAGCTTCTTCAACCATGTGGCGATGCCATAATACTTTCACTAAAGCAATTTTCTTATTTCTCAGCTCTTTGATGTCACGAGCTAAAATTTGAATTGGTTCTTCAGCATATGACATATCAGACTGAATTTCAACCTCTGTTGGGAAGCAGGGAAGGGGCGAAGGGACACGACAGCATCGACACATGGAAACATATTATGTATTTTCTCTAACTCAGACGGGTAAAGATGAGCCGCAGTAAGCAACTGAGTCCAATTCGCGCGATAATCTAATACGGTCTGATGAATCGTAAACTCAATTTCCCTTTCTGACCAAACCGCAATATCTTTTTCCACGATGACACTTTCAAAAACACTGTTATCCCCGATCTGAAACCAATATCTTTTCATTTTAGGAGAGGCATATGATTTTGGTCGAGTCTAACGTTGCTTCAGACTATCGCAAATTACTTCACTTTATTGAAGTCTCTTTGATAGATCAACCCCAGTGAATCTGTATCTCCGCTCAACTCATCCCAGTACAACGGTTTTTGACATTTACAACCGTATAAAGCTTCATGACCAGGGCCATTTTAATACTTGGATTGGAAAAACCTATTTTGTAAGCAAATTAAATCAATGGGAAATATTTGCTCCCAGCTACCTTCAAATTCAAGAAGGCAACAATGCAAAGTATCCGTTAAGTATGCTAAATAACTTGCTTTGGACGGACCATCCGTGTGCAGGTGAAATGCAGTGCTAAAATGTAGCCTGTACCTAAGCTTCTTACAATTCTTCCAAAAATCCGCGATGTGATCCTTGGATATCTATCCAAAACAACAGATAGTGGCACTCCGGCATTTGGACAATCTCTAAACCAACTAACTCAAGACAATTGGGTATGCAGGGAATGAAGTCGTGGATTGACATGGAAGGAAATGGCAATTTTGTTCACTGTTGAACAACAAACGGAGAGGTGCATTTTCTTTTTCGGGCGGTCGATAAGGGAACAAACCCGCATGATCGACAATCCCATTGTTACTTTATCCCACTTTCACTCCGGGGGAACCATAATAAGCTGTAATAAACCTGACCGGCACTTGAGTGTTCAGCTAACTGCTGGACAAAGTAAAACATCGAAACAATGTTTGGAAGATATCACGTCCCAATGGCCGGTGCAAACCAATAAAACGTGCTTTGAAAATCATATCACCATTTTTCATGCGGCCCAGATTTGACTGGATAAACAACGATGGGTGCTTGGGGATGAAAAACATGGATAGAAGGTCGTAGGATCATCATATGTATAGCCGAAAACAAACAGTTCATGCAAGCCGACTGAAACTCTGAACAGGAGTGGACGAACACGAGCCGGTTGCTGCAATCCATGAGTCAACGAGCTCAAAACGGTGGAGAATAATATCTGCTCGGTCACAACCGGATCGATAACGTCTCACAAAGCGAAGTGTCGACAGCAAAAGCGAAGACAAGACTGACTCAAAGCAGCAGCCAACCTGTGCGACATCCACCGGACCGGTCGCAAGCCGGAACAGGGGACGAGGCATACGGACTGTTGGAACGCAATCAAAACACAAAATGGGACAAAAAAGTCCAATTAAGGCCATCAAACTATACTTAACAGCCTTTATTACGAGCCACGAGACCCAAA